>NC_091954.1:91638538-91908538 GCF_031021105.1 Erythrolamprus reginae | reverse complement strand
CCAGGCATTGTTCTCCGGACCCCGCCCGCTCAGCCCCGCGGCGGCCCTTTCCCTCTCCAGGCTGCGGGCGGGGTCCGGAGAACAATGCCCGAGCTCCTTTCGCCTGCGGCTCCCAGCCCACCGCCTGTCTCCTGCTGCCCGGTTTAGCCAGGACACGAGCGGCGAAATGACTTGGAGGAATGTGAAGCTGAAACCATTCCTCCAAGTCATTTCGCCGCTCGTGTCCTGGCTAAACCGGGCAGCAGGAGACAGGCTTTGAGTTTTGGCTGCGGGGGGAGAAGTAGGACTTTCCTAACTCCCTCGCCCCGCAGCCAAAACTCAAAGCCTGTCTCCAACGCGCGCTACGATCTTCCGGGCGAGCCAGGCTCAGCGGATCAAGGCAGCCGCTTGGGCCGAGAGGAGCCGGCCTTGATCCGCTGAGCCTGGCTGGCCCGGAAGATCGTAGCGTGCGTTGGCTGCACCGGCGGCGAAATCGCTCGCCGCTGCAGCCAACGCGCGCTACGATCTTCCAGGCGAGCCAGGCTCAGTGACGGAAGGCAGCCGCTTGGGCCGAGAGGAGCCGGCCTTGATCCGCTGAGCCTGGCTGGCCCGGAAGATCGTAGCGCGCGTTGGCGGATCAAGGCCGGCTCCTCTCGGCCCAAGCGGCTGCCTTCCGTCACCTGATTGCTCTTCGCCGGCGGGATGCAAAGTGCTGGGGTGGGGGAGTGTCCTGACAGCCCCCCCACCCCAATGCTTCACCTCCCGCCGGGCAAGAGCGCTCGGGTGGCAGCTTCTTCTAGATACGGGCAATGGGCGGGACAGAGAAGCGGGGAGAATCAGGAGGCTCCTTTGGCAGCTGGGGGCTGCCCTGCTTTGTTGTTTTGGCTGCAGCGGGTGACAGGCAGCCTCCAGCTGCCAAAGGAACCTCCTGATTCTCCCCGCTTCTCTGTCCCGCCCATCGCCCGTATCTAGAAGAAGTTGCCACCCGAGCGCTCTTGCCCGGCGGGAGGCGAAGCATATGGGTGGGGGGGCTGTCAGGACACCCTCCCACCCCAGCACTTTGCATCCCGCCGGCAAAGAGCAATAAGGCAGCAGCTTCTGCCGGACACGGGCAATGGGCGGGACAGAGAAGCGGGAAGAATCAGGAGGTTCCTTTGGCGGCTGGAGGCTGCCTGGCACCCGCTGCAGCCAAAACAACAAAGCCAGGCAGCCCCCAGCTGCCAAAGGAGCCTCCTGATTCTCCCCGCTTCTCTGTCCCGCCCATTGCCCATGTCCGGCAGAAGCTGCCTCCCGTGCCGATGTTCCCCGCCAAGCCCAGTTCGGCTTCCCTGGCTGCTTGGCCGGAGGGGGGGGGGCTCGGCCAAAAGGGGCTGGAGACGCAGCGATTTGCCTCCCGCCCCTCGCCCCTGTGCCACCGGCACGTCATCTTCCCTCCCAGACAAAAAGGCCGGCCTTTGGGGATGAAGGGGTGTGTTCAGCTCTGCGTCTCCAGCTCCTTTCGGCCGAGCCCCCCCCCCCCCCCCCGGCCAAGCAGCCAGGGAATCCGAGCCAGGCTTGGCAGGGAACATCGGCACGGGAGGCAGGAGACGATCGGGCGACCGGAGCAGCAGCCAGGGAAGCCGAGCCGCGTATGGCGGTGACGGCGGCCGTCTCCTGCCTCCCGCGCCGATGTTCCCCGCCACGCCCGGCTCGGCTTTCCTGGCTGCTTGGCCGGGAGCTGGATGCTGGTGGTGGCGGAGGAAGGCGAATGCGGCTTGGAAGCTGGGAGGGGGGCAGAATATGGGAGGAGAGAGGCTTGCAATAGAGGGTGGAGGAAGCGGCCATGGGAGGGCGAGCTGCCTCAGGGAGGAGGATCGGGCGGGACCAGGTGGGGGCTGGAATTTCTCCGCCAGGGCGAAGGGCGGGCGAGCGGGTGCTGGGGAGGGCTTCTCGCCCTCCCGACAGCAAGAGGGGGGAGCGAACGGCGTGGGCAGGCGAAGGGCGGGCGAGCGGCAGCGAGGAGTTTGCGTGGGCGGTGGGGAAACTCCTCGCTGATGCCAGCAAGAGGGGGAAGACCCAGGGAAGCCGCTGCCATCTACGCATGCGTGCCCGGCACGCATGCGTAGATGGTATTTTGACTTCCGGGTTGAAAAATCGCGAATTACCCTGTTCGCAATGGTCGGGGACGCAATAACCGGGGGATCACTGTAGATCCTTGGAACAAACTTCCAGCAGACGTGGTAGATAAATCCACAGTAAATGAATTTAAACATGCCTGGGATAAACATATATCCATCCTAAGATAAAATATAGAAAATAGTATAAGGGCAGACTAGATGGATCATGAGGTCTTTTTCTGCCATCAGTCTTCTATGTTTCTATGTGTTCCATTAGAGAAAAGCCCAAATTATGAGGCTGCAAAGTCCCAAAGTGGATGGGAGAAGGGGGAATTTTGAGTAGCCACACCTAGAAAATCTCAATACTTATCTCTTAGATTAGAGTTATAGCTTTAATTCAGCAAGATTCTGTCAACC
Organism: Erythrolamprus reginae; assembly: GCF_031021105.1. Classification (NCBI taxonomy): domain Eukaryota; kingdom Metazoa; phylum Chordata; class Lepidosauria; order Squamata; family Dipsadidae; genus Erythrolamprus; species Erythrolamprus reginae. The sequence continues at coordinate 91,906,046 of NC_091954.1, read as the reverse complement.
AGGGGCAAGCAAATCAAGCACTGGAGCATGTCATCTTTGCTTTGATCCTTTCACTGAGTCTTCTTTGGTCCTGGGGTTAAAATTGAGGACTGGGAATGATGGCAACTGGATGAGATTGCTGCAGGCCAAGTTCTTCTGCTTTGGCCCCAGTACTGGCACTGCTCTGCTAAGTGTTTCTATACAAGGTGGCTAAAAAGGGCATTGATTTAGGGGTGGAGAATACATGAATGGTGCATTGCAGCAACCCTGTGCTCATATGCACCCAAATCTTGATCATGGGGGACTAAGATCATGAGGGACACCTCATTGGCCCTAACTTTGGGCCCAAATGCCCATTTTTCTAGGCATTTGGGCCCAAATGATTGCTAAATGAATAGTTCTAAGTTGAGGACTACCTGTATGAGAGAAGATAAATGGAGAGTTAGTGCAATATATTTTTTGGTGGAGGAAAGACCAAGGGGAAAGACTCATCAAGGCATGCCAGCATTGGCATCTGGCTCTTGTTAGATTGGTGACACATCTCAAAGGATTTATAATACTGAGATAACTGCAGATGGTACACTTATTTACCAAGCATATTAAGAGGCTGGTGATTAAACATGGTATCAATTTTGCTAGCTTAAGTGACAAATTTATTGCTCTAACTGCTTTATTGGGTCACCTCAAGTTTGGGGATTATGAGGAAACAAGAAAAAAAATCTTCTCATATTTCATCTTTGTATTATTTTATACATTTTTTCCAAGTTTCCCATATTTTATTTTCCCCCGAATTAAATTTCAGAGCATCATACTGTTCCATTGTAGGGCTATTCATCCAACTGCTAAATATATTGTACTTTAGTTTCTTTTTAAAAAAAAAGTATTTCCCAGCTTTTTCAACATCTATTTTGAGGGGTGCTAATTGGAATGTAGAAAAATTCTAACTTTTGTTGCAGGACGGATTTGTGGAAAGGCATTAAGAGATTGAAAGTACAGTGTTCCCTCGATTTTCGCGGGTTCGAACTTTCATCCTCCTTTAATAAATATTTTTTTAAATAAACTTTAATAAATAAACATGGTGAGTAATAATCTATATGGTTGCTAAGGGAATGGGAAATTGTAATTTAGGGGTTTAAAGTGTTAAGGGAAGGCTTGTGATACTGTTCATAGCCAAAAATAATGTATTTACTTCCGCATCTCTACTTCGCGGAAATTCGACTTTCGCAGACGGCCTCAGAACGCATCCCCTGCGAAAATCGAAGGAACACTGTATAATTTAATTGATGCTTCTCCTGATGATTTCCAATGTAGAAGTTACCTTTTTCAGAATAGCTACATCCAAAAGAAACTTTGGTTATCCATTATATTCCTAGCTGGTCAATCATTTCTAGCTTTAAACGATCAGTTTAAATGAAATAAGAATTTCACATTCATGGTTGGATGCCTGTCTCCTGAAAGAGATGCTGTGATTTTTTTTTATTTTGGCTCTGTTTCTTGGCAACTGCATTATGGGTACTACAGAGTTCAACTTCATTCAAAGTATTGACATTTATATGTGACCAGGAGGGTAACTTCTTTGGAAATAAAAGGTGAGAGTGTCATAATGTCTTAATGACATGCAATTTTATTCTCTTTTTAAACCATTCTTATGAAACTCTACAGGTGAAACCCGAAAAATTAGAATATCGTTTAAAAGTTCATTTATTTCAGTAATGCAACTTAAAAGGTGAAACTTAATATATGAGAAATACTCCTAATGTGCAAGGCAAGATAGTTCAAGCTGTGAGTCTCTCTCTTATATTACATTTTATCTTTTAAGTTGCTTTACTAAAATAAATGAACTTTTAAATGATATTCTAATTTTTTGAGTTTCACCTGTACATGTCCCATAAGAACAGGAGAATGGATTGAATCAGAGCAAATACGTAGAAGTTGAGTCCAGACAATAATGGAATACCAGAATTGAGAGGGACCTTGGAATGCTCCTAGTACAATCCCCTGCTCAAGTAGGAAACCCTATACTATTTCAGACAAATGTTATAATACAGAATATGTATACAGCAGACTTGGGCAAGGGGCGGCCCGTGGGCCGCATCTGGCCCACCCACTGTCTGTGACCAGCCCACCTGCTATCTGTGACCAGTCCGTGGAGGTTGGCGTCCACTCCAGTGCGAGGATGAAATAACTCACCGTGTCTGCCGGGACTCTTCCGGTTCCTGCTTTCCTGATGAATCATGAGGAAAGCAGGAACCAGAGGAGTCCCGGCAGACGGGGTGAACTCTTTCATCTTCGCACTAGAGCGGACCCCGCCCTCCTACCGAGAGCAGCCGAGCACAGAAACTACGCAAACACTCCAGCGCAGTGACTGTGGTGCACCGTGTTGCCGTAAAGCAAACAATTAGGAGTCTGTAGAGTGGGTCTGGGTCTTTACAGTATGGGGTGGAACTGAGTTAATTATATTAGCTTGGCCCTCTAAAACCATCCTAATTTCTCATGCGGTCACATGGCAAAATTAATTGCCCACCTCTGGTATACAGGATACAGATATAATGTTCAGTTTCTGCATTTTTGCCCCACTTAAAATGGATCAATCTGTTACATGGGGAATGCATCGTATGTTATCCTGGTATGTATTACTACACCCCAGAATTCTAAAGGAAGTAGCAGAAGTCATCGCTGAACCATTTTATCACATCTTCCAAAGATCATGGCTGACAGGAGAACTACCAGATGATTGGAAATGAGCCGACCTGATCCCCATCTATAAAAAAGGCAAAAAAACTGACCCAGGAAACTACAGACCAATCAGTCTTATGTCAATACCCAGGAAAATACTAGAAAAAATAATCAGGAAACAGATCTGCCACCACCTAGAGCAATGATGGCGAACCTTTTTTTTCTTGTGTGCCGAAAGAGCGTGGGCGTGCGCTATCATGCATGCGCGAGTGCCCACACCCACAATTCAATGCCTGCGGAGGGCAAAAACAGCTTCCCCTATCCCCCAGAGGCCCTCTGGAGGCCTGCTTCCCAACTTCTGATGGGCCCAGTAGGTTCGTGTTTCGCCCTCCCCATTCCCTCAGAGGCTCTCTGGAAGTCAAAAACGCTCTCCCAGAGCCTCTATGTGAGCCAAAAATCAGCTGTTCAACACACACATGTACGTTAGAGCTGAGCTAGTGCCACCTATGGCACCCGTGCCATAGGTTCGCCATCACTGACCTAGAGACAAATAACATAATAACCAACCGCCAACACGGGTTTGTCAGGAACAAATCATGCCAAATCAACCCCATTTCATTCTTCAATACTGTGACCAAATCAATTAACCAGAGCAACGCAGTGGATTTAGTATATCTGGATTTCAGCAAAGCTTTCAACAAGGTTGACCTCAATCTATTACTCCGCAAACTAGAGAAAAGTGGGATAGACAACAACACTACCAGGTGGATTGGCAACTGGCTGATGAACCGCACCCAGCGAGTAGTCCTAAATGGATCCATATCCACATGGAAAGAAGTCAGGAGCAGTCCTAAACCCATTCCTTTTCAACATATTCATTAATGACTTAGATGAAGGAGGAGAAGGGGAACTAATCACGCTTGCCCAGTCACCATTCATTTCTTAATAAAGTATACAGCTCTTGTCTACTTTATTAGAGACACAGATACTCCTGTTAAACCCCGAGGTTACAAGGACCTGTAGTTTAATAACAAACAGGAAATCACCAGGTTGGGGAAAGCAAATAAGATAGATGAGGGGTGAAATTCAAAAAGAGGATATACCAATTAATATACGCAAAACAATAAAAGAGGTACACAGATACTTACATATTCCTCTTATGTAAGTATTTGTGTATCTCTTTTATTGTTTTGTGTATAATAGAAACATAGCAGTCTGACGGCAGAAAAAGACCTCATGGTCCATCTAGTCTGCCTTTATACTATTTTCTGTATTTTATCTTAGGATGGATATATGTTTATCCCAGGCATGTTTAAATTCAGTTACTGTGGATTTATCTACCACGTCTGCTGGATGTTTGTTCCAAGGATCTTCTACTCTTTCAGTAAAATAATATTTTCTCATGTTGCTTTTGATCTTTCCCCCAACTAACTTCAGATTGTGTCCCCTTGTTTTTGTGTTCAATTTCCTATTAAAAACACTTCCCTCCTGGACCTTATTTAACCATTTAACATATTTAAATGTTTTGATCATGTCCCCTCTTTTCCTTCTTTCCCGCAGACTATACAGATTGAGTTCATTAAGTCTTTCCTGATACATTTTATGCTTAAGACCTTCCATCATTCTTGTAACCCGTCTTTGGACCCGTTCAATTTTGTCAATATCTTTTTGTAGGTGAGGTCTCCAGAACTGAACACAGTATTCCAAATGTGGTCTCGCCAGCACTCTATCTATTACTTTTAATTATCAGTATATCTCCTTTTTGTAGGTCATTAGGGCAAAGAAGAGATGTCGGCTTGGCCATGCCCACCCACCCAGTCACATGACTACCAAGCCATCCCCAGAGAGATGATAGAGGAAAAAAATTGAATTTAATCCATGTCCTGCACTATAGCTAACATATACAGTAATACCTCATGATACGAACTTAATTGGTGCAAGGAGGAGGTTCGTAAGATGAAAGGTTCGTAAGACGAAACATTGTTTCCCATAGGAAACAATGTAAAGTCAATTAATCCGTGCAACCAAAAACCCCCCCGCAAAAAAACGGCTTTCGGCGACTGCTGGGAAGCCGCGCGGCTGTTTTAAAAGGTGACAGCCGGCCTGGGGGGCTTCCCAGCACCCCTCCGAACCCGGGTTCGGGGTTCGGGGGGTGCTGGCAAACCCCCCAGGCCGGCTGCGACCTTTTAAAACACCCGCGCCGCTTCGCAGCTGTCTCCCGAAGCCGAACGCGGAAGTTCGGCTTTAGCGTTCGGCTTCAGGAGACAGCTGCGAAGTGGCGCGGGTGTTTTAAAAGGTCGCAGCCGGCCTGGGGGGCTTGCCAGCACCCCCCCGAACCCGGGTTCGGGGTTTGGGGGGTGCTGGGAAGCTCCCCAGGCCGGCTGCGACCTTTTAAAACACCCGCGCCGCTTCGCAGCTGTCTCCCGAAGCCGAACACGGAAGTTCGGCTTTAGCGTTCGGCTTCAGGAGACAGCTGCGAAGCGGCGCGGGTGTTTTAAAAGGTCGCAGCCGGCCTGGGGGGCTTCCCAGCAACCTCCCAAACCGAACCCGGGGTTCAGCAAAATTTTGCCTCTTCTTACGAACTTTGTTCGAGTTACGAACCGGCGTTCGGGAAGCTTCTGGGAAGCCCCGCCGCCCGGCTGTCACCTTTTAAAACAGCCGCACGGCTTCCCAGCAGTCTCCGAACGCCAGTTCGTAACTCGAAAAAAGTTCGTAAGAAGAGGCAAAATTTTTCTGAACCCCGGGTTCGTATCACGAGTTGTTAGTAAGACGAGGGGTTCGTATCTTGAGGTACCACTGTAACTCTATTTTCAAAATAAATACAGAGTAACAGTTGACACGTGGTGAATTTCTTGAAAGATTTTTTGTTTTTACAGATTCTTGAGAGCAGTTCCAATTAGCCTTTTCTGTTCCATAAATGTACTATTGTAGTGTGATTGGTTCTATTATACAATTGATCCAGTAGTAGCCCACATACACATCATAGATATCACTCACTGACTCACAATAGTTTCTGTATCACAAATGATGTTCATCTACTTTAAACTTACTGGCTTTATTTGAATCCATACTGAGTCAGCAAATGTAGCATGAGCCAGAACTACATGTAATCTAGATTATGTATAATCTGATTACAAATAGCTCTAATTTAATGTGAAAACACTTTACTAGGTAGACTTAAAAATACTATTACTGAAAGGATTCTACAGAGATTTTCTTGTATACCTTCTTTAAAGCTTACAACTAGTTGATTTATATTTGGCAGTGTAAGTAGACTTTTTTTAAAAAATCCATGTGGATTTAGCAACACAGAGATAATTATTTTAAAAGACCATTGTAAATATTGTGTAAAAGCTGAAGCATATCCTCTTAAGCATATAGTATATTTACAAAACCAAAATCATGATAAGTGTACATCTGAAGCAAATCCTCATCCCAGTAAAAAGGGAGTTAGTAGCTGAACTTGTTCCTGACACGCAGTTTCAATATTGTTGAAAATCATAAATATCTGCCTCCAAGATCAGGAGATAATGTTATAAATAAATTACATTAGAAATACTATACATTAGAAATGAATTTATTTATATAAACATTTTGTACACAATTACAGGATTATATTATACAGTGGTACCTCATGAAACGAACCCCCCGTGATAACCTTCTGAAACAGCCGGGCGCTTCTCGGCGGCCTCCGGAACCCGAACCTGAACTTTTGCTGAACTTCCGGGTTCGGTGTTCGGGAAAATGCCGAGAAGCCCCCCGGCTGTTTCAGAAGGTGACAGCCGGGCAGCAGCGCTTCTTGGCGGCCTCCCAAACCCGAACCTGAAAAGTTTGGGTTCGGGAGAAAGCCGAGAAGCCCCCCTGGCTGTTTTAAAAGGTGACAGCCGGACGGCAGCGCCCGGCGGAGCGCCATTTTGCAATTTCTTTTCCCCCCTGCACACATTAATCGCTTTTACATTGTTTCCTATGGGAAACGTTTCGTGTTACGAACTTTTCGCCTTACGAACCTCCTTCCGGAACCAATTAGGTTCGTAAGATGAGGTATTACTATACTCTAATCAGTTTGTATGGGTCAGATTGTATTTACACTACAATAAAATGGCCATAGTGAAATCTTGACAAATAGAAAAACATTGGCAAACGTAGTGTGTCGTTCCCAGCTACCTCTTGCATTCTCCTTTTTTAAAATTAGATGATTTACTGTTTAGATTCTGAAAGTGTCTTGTAAGAGATCAGGACAGGAAACCTAGAAACTGCAATTGCAACTAGTAGATTTATATAGTGGCCGCTATAGCAAACTGTAAGATACCAACATGATGACAAATGCAGGCCTCATACAAATGTCATATTTATTTATTTATTTATTTGTTTGTTTGTTTGTCAAGTACGTATTTGTAATATACGTAGATACAGTATAACATTGTTTATATATATATAATGGGTACTGATAAGAGGGAACATTAGGACAGGGATAGTAGGATTATTGGTGCACTTATGCACGCCCCTTACTGACCTCTTAGGAATCGAGTGAGATCAACAGTACACAGTCCAGGGTAAAGTTTTGAGGATTTGGTGACAAAACCACAGAGTCAGGTAGTAAATTCCAGGCATTAACCACTCTGTTGCTAAAGTTTTATTTTCTACAATCAGGTTTGGGGCAGTTCACTTTGAGTTTGTATCTGTTGTGTGCTCATGTGTTGTTGTGGTTGAAGCTGAAGTAGTCATTGACAGGAAGAGCATTGCAGCAGATAATTTTATGAGCTATGCTTAGGTTGTGCCGATGCCCATAGTTATAGAATAATTTTAATAGTTAAGAATCACTTTAACATCCAGTATGAATGATAACAAGCATTGGGTTGCACAATAGCACACTCACGAATGAACGCAAATACACACATTCCAGGATAATGTTACAACGTCCAAGCTAGAAAAAAATTCCTTGAGAATGGGCTCCAGCACAAGTCCAACAGCTCAAAAGACTAAGCCTTTGGTCCAAATTGGATCTGATAACACATTCGTTCATTGTGTCAGTTAAAATGCATAAGGAATTGACAACTCATATAAACTTCATTAAGGCCAAATGATGCACACAACCACAAATAATCTATATACTATCTTTGGGAATGCCCTGTGTGTTTTTTAAATTTAGTTTTGTAATTGCTGCAGGCAAAGCAAAGTGAGTGGCTGTGAATCATAGAGATTTGGAGAAAATAAAGTAATGATTTTTAAGTCTTTTGGCTGCTCACTTAGTGCTGGCATACCATTACTGCTTAGGTCTGGTGAGAATAGCTGTTTTCTTGCAAACATTTAATGTAATTTGGCTGAAACTTTAGAACAGTGATGGCAAATCTTTTTTGACTCATGTGCCAAAAGAGTATATGTGTGTGTGTGCGTGCATGTGGATGTCCACGCCCACAATGCAATGCCCATCCCATGCATGTGCACAACCTCTCGCGGTGCCCCCACGCAGGCTTCATTGAAACTTCCTAATAACCTAATAACCCACATTTTGACAGCGGCGAGGATAGTTTATGCACAAAAATGGAAAGGAGAAGACATCCCTACGGAGGATGAATAAGGAAAATTATAGAATGTGCTGAAATGGATATTTATTTATTTATTTATTTATTATTTGGATTTGTATGCCGCCCCTCTCCGAAAACTCGGGGCGGCTCACAACAAGTGAAAAGACAATCCAATACATTAATCCAATTAATTAAAATATTATAAATTTAAGAAAAACCCCTATACTAACATACACACACACACAAGCATACCATATATAAATTCAACGTGCCCAGGGGAAGATGTTTAGTTTCCCCATGCCTGACGGCAAAGGTGGGTTTTGAGGAGTTTACGGATGATGAGACGGTTAAAAAATCAAGAAGAATCTGACTTTTATAATATTTGGGGAAAGATTTATGTATGGTTAAATAAAAAAAATGCTAAATGAATTGAATACAAAGAAAAATGTATATAAATTGGATTTTTTTTTTACCAACATTAAGAAAGGTTTAACTACTGTATATGAAAAAAAAATTCTTACTTAAATTACTGTATTGACTTTGCAAATTCTAGTGTTTTTCTTTTCTGTATTAGAAAGACTTCTATTATGAGCGGAGCAACTGTAGCCCCTGTACATGTTAAATGTCTGTCTGTCTTGTTTGTCCTTTTATGATAATTAATAAAAATATTTTTTTAAAAAAAGAAAAGAAACTTCCGGTAGATCCTTTTGGCTGTTTTTGGCTCTCCCCAGGGTTCAGGAAAGCCTCCTGAAGCCCAGTGACATAAAAAAATGGCCCAATGGGCCAATCGGAAGCTCAGAAACAAAACGGAAGTGGAGCTGCCCTGCTACTTACCTTCTGATAGTTGCAGTTAGGCCTCACATACCTCGGCCCAAGTCTTCTGCAGCCAGGGCTCTGTTATCAGCTGCAGAGGCCTTCAGGAAAGCTTTGCAGGCTGCAGAAGAAATAGGCCAAGGTGTGTGAGGCCTGGCTGCGACTGTCCAAAGCCAAAGAAATTCCTGAAGACCTCTGACAGCAAAAAAGGAGGCAGGGGATGAGCCGTTTTTCGCTGCCACCAGGGTTCAGGAGGCTTTCCTGAAGACTGGGGAGAGCGAAAATGGCCAAAAAGAAGGCCAAAAATCAGGGCAATAGCTTGCTTAGATATGGCTCCACATGCTACGGGTTTGCCACGACTGCTTTAAAACATCCTTATTGAATTGTATGTACATGCAGTAGCTGATTGTCAAGGCCGAATATAAACTAGGAATGGCAAAGATTATGAAGAGTGATGCTTACATGGAGCAAATTGAACTGGACATCTTTCTATAAACCAATGTTATTGTTTGTAACATTGATCATTACAAGTAGGCAGACAATTAAGGAATAATTGGTATAACAATAACGAGGGTATAACCTGTAAAACACCGCACCTGACAATTATGAAGTCATGAAACTGTTGATATGATAGATACAAAAATGTAGTCTTTTGACTGCTTTATGCTTTGAAAAGAAGCTCAAATCGCAGTTAAAATCAACTTAGTCTGGTGCCTGAAACAGTGTTTGGAATGCAATTTCCAAAATTCCTAGGTGGAATGGGCCCAAACTGCTATTCTGGGGATTTTAGTCCCAGGTTGGGGAAATGTTAGTAGTAAATCTAAATTGGGCTGTTTGGGATTTCACAGATGTATTTTTCTCATACTTTTTCATACTTTCAATACTCATATGTATCTAACTCCACACATAATTGGTTATGCTTTTTCCTTAGGAGGCTGACACAGATGAGAATCAGGGAACTTTAAACTTTGAAGAGTTTTCTGTATTTTATAAGATGATGTCATTACGACGTGACCTATACTTGCTGCTTTTGAGCTATAGTGATAAGAAAGACCACCTCACTGTAGAAGATTTTACTCAGTTTTTGAAGATAGAACAGAAGGTAAGATGCAAAACAAAAACTCTACAAATTTGCTTTTTTGCATTCTGTTGCCCTTATCTTGAAAACGTTTATCAAAAACAATTATCTAATGCTTGGATCCTTGAAAATATTGATGTCTATACTTGTGAACAGTGAGACCAGAAAGCCTTTTATGAATCGAAGCTGCATAGGTTTCATTTATTTTATTTTGAGCACTATTTTATTTTCTATATTTTCTGTAGATAGATATGTAACTCGAAAGTGTCACGACTCATATATACACATTTCCAGAATACAAGAATTTTGTTTGAAGCTGGGAGATTAAATAATTCAATTGTTTCTTATTCAAGAGACCTTTTAGCTACCGGAAGTCATTTTCTTCCATCAGATGTACTGTACCCTATTTTTCGAACTGTAAGATACACTGGTGTATAAGATGCACCAAAATTTCAAAGAAGTAAGTAAGGAAAAACGTTTTTGTCCTCCCTGGCCCTCAGGAGCACTCTGCAGGCTCCCCAAATTCTTTGCGCTCTCCATTATTCTGCAAAAATGGGGCGGCAGAAGGTTTGAGAGGCCTGAAGAAAACTTTTGGGGCCTGGGGGATGGCAAAAATGCCCCTGTTTTTACAAAAAACGGCTAGTTTTTTGCAAAAACAAGGATGTTTTTGCCTTCCTCAACAAGCACTCTGCAGGCCCCCAAACCTTCTGCCACCCCATTTTTGCAAAAAAAGGAGTTAATTTTTCACAAAATTGGGATGTGGGGGCAGAGCTTCAATAGGCCAAATATGGCGGTTTTAGATGTATAAGACACCCCAACATTTCCACCCTCTTTTAGGGGCAAAAAGATGCATCTTATACTCTGAAAAATATGATATATGTTGACATATCTTTTCTGTTTGTCTGTCTCTAAAGAGAAAAATAAAATTTGATGGCTTCACACAATGAGGTGTTCTCAGAAAAAGATAATGCATTGCTTACTAATATTTTATAGCAAAAGAAGAACAGGGAGTTTCTGCTCCTACTGAGCTATTGATGCAACTCACTGTTTATAATACCTCCTCAAACTGTCTAGGAATCATGAAAATCAGAATAAGATTTACAAAGCAACTTCTGCTTTAGAGCTCCTGATGCCATATATTCATTACACTAGATTCACCTGTCCAAAGGTTTAACTTGAAGACATTGCTTGTCTCCTCTATCATCCTCAGTTAGGCTGGATATTACTAGAGTGACAGTTCTTGGACAGACTATATGAATACTGTGCCAGAAAGAAACACTTAGATCGATGTTTTTTGGCACTGGGGAAGCTCTTTTTAATTTATCGGAGTATTTAAAAAGTTTTTATTGCTGTTTTGTTGTGTATTTATGACTTATATTGGGTTTGCTAGATTGATCAGGCTTGGCTGCCATTTCAATGATATCTATTGTTGTGTAAGTAGTATTGCCATCTCCTTTGCTTTAAAGAGACTTTATACATGTACCAAGTAAATGACAGTCAAATCATTTGCCCCTTATGTTAGCAGCTGGAATCTCTATAACATGTGAGAAGGTAATTTGTACTAGATTCACAATGTGGATTTAAAGGAGACTACATGCTTTTCTTCTTTTTTATTATTAGTGTCATGTTCATGGTTTGAAAGGACAAAAGCTAGAATATCAGTTTTGAAGCATCCAGAAAGAAAGATTATAGGCTTTGGGTATAGCTGAAGGCCAAAGCCAATATTGACACCTATTATAAATAATTGGTATTTTGTTTCATTGGTGTGCCAACTTTGGCTGGTCATCTGTTATTCAATACCAATGCATTTGTCAGCTATAATATGCCCAGCTTCTATATCTGTGTCACTATTCATAGGACTTATCACATATATTCATGGAAGACAGTTATATGGTGTCCATTACTTCACTTTGGATCAATGACTTTGAAAAACACCTGCTGTCCATTCAAAAGATTGCAAACGTGCTCAGCATGATTATTTCCTTTCAGGAGACAAGTTGAGCTTTGAAGTTGAAATGAGTAATAAAAATATATATGAGACACACGGAAGAGCAGTGAACCTAAGCGCTTCAGTAACAGAATGTCAATGGTACATATTGGCCAGCACAAGTTAGTCCCATGAGGGCTACTTTATAAAGTAAGGGTAGATGACGTTCAGGTTCAGATGATGTACTTAATCTTGTTTTTTTACCCATGTTGTAGACTACCTGCTATTATCAATCACACTTTGGTGGTTTAGAACCACAAGCAATTGCCTGTATATAGTGCAGTGATGGCGAACCTATGGCACAGGTGCCACAGGTGGCACACAGAGTCATATCTGCTGGCATGCGAGCCGTTGCCATAGCTTGGCTCCAACATGCATATGTGTGCTGGCCAGCTGATTTTTGGCTCGAACGGAGGCTCTGGGAGGGCATTTTCAGCTTTCAGACAGCCTCCGGGGAGATGTGGGAGGGCGTTTTAATCCTCCCCTGGTTCCAGGGAACCCTTTGGAGTCTGGGGAGGGTGAAACATGAGCCTACTGGGCCCCACCAGAAGTTGGGAAACAGGCCATTTCTGGCCTCCAGAGGGCCTCCTGGGGCCGAGGGAAGCTGTTTTTGCCCTCCCCAGGCATTGAATTATGGGTGTGGGCACTCACGCCTGTGCGATACAGCACATCCATGCTCATTCGGCACCCGAAGAAAAAATGGTTTGCCATCACTGCTATAGTGCAATATACTTTTTTTGCATCTGCCTTTGCTGTTCATATATTTATTTAGAACAGGGGTGTCAAACTCAAAGCCCACGGCCAGATCCAGCCCATGGGGTGCTCTAGAAAGTGCCTCTGCCAGCGAAAACAGGCTCCCAAGCTCTGTTTTCTGCTGTAATGGCCCCCTGTAATCCTCTGCTAGTGTTCCACTTTCGCTGGCAGAGGGCAGGAGGCCATCGCAGCAGAAAATGGCAGAACGCACGGGTCACCACAGGTGCCCCCAATATGAGTGACATTGACCTGCCCACGCCCACCCTGCCCATGGTCATCCTGGCCCCCCAAGGTCAAACACAACCCTCATGCAGCCCTCAATGAAATCGAATTTGACACCCCTGATTTAGAACACCATATACCCATATAAGCACAAGCCTTAAGTTAACATACTGTGTTTGTGTCACAAGATGAACTTAGTCTGTGCTCATATCTCACATCATAACTTAGATGTGCTGGATGAACACTGAAAGTGAATTCCACTGTTGGTATTAGGCTGAGGTTGAAAATAAATGCTTTGTTTTATGCTGAAAAATAGACTCCAAAAGACATTGTATTCTGGAGTCTTTCATTACTTCTAGGATTTCAGCAAATTTGAAAGGATAAATGTGCCTCCTAGTTCATGAATTGGTAGAGAGGAAGGAAGGAAAAGTTGTTACATCCAGTGCCTTGAGAGATTATCTTTGGCTTTTCTGATTGCTTTGGGAAATAAATTAACATGAACTAGAAATCTTCTTTCAAAGAACAAAGAAATATATTTTGATATACAGTGTTCCCTTGATTTTCGCGGATTTGAACTTCGCGAAAAGTCTATACCACGGTTTTTCAAAAATATTAATTAAAAAATACTTTGCGGGTTTTTTCCCTATACCAAGGTTTTTCCCACCCGATGACGTCATATGTCATCACCAAACTTTCATCTGCCTTTAATAATTTTTTTTAAATAAGCTTTAATAAATAAACATGGTGAGTAATAATCTGAATGGTTGCTAAGGGAATGGAAAATTGCAATTTAGGGGTTTAAAGTGTTAAGGGAAGGCTTGTGATACTGTTCATAGCAAAAAACAGTGTATTTACTTCCGCATCTCTACTTCGTGGAAATTCAACTTTCGTGGGCGGTCTCGGAACGCATCCCCCGCGAAAAGCAAGGGAACACTGTAGTAGAATTTCTAGCTCAAGAACATTTTTCAGACTAATTTCACAAGGAATGGAGAAATAATAAGAATTATTCAGTCACTTGAGTTTAGTATAAGTGTTTGATAAGAACAACATTGCAGTTCAACAGAAGCTTTTTATTCAAGGTGAAATAATCTATTTTAATTAAGGAAGATGACAATTTCTATTATTTTCAGTGATGCCAAAAAATGTCTTCACTTTTAGTCAAAAATTATTTTTAAAATTGAAACCGAGTTTCCTATTCTGTACATTTTATTGAATTTATTAATAATGGAAATTATACTGAATGATTATAGAATTCATTAACACAAAGTTTAAAATCAGGAATCAGAGGAAGAAAAGCACTTTCTTTTCTCAATTGCTAAATTTACTCCCAGTTTGTTAAGCAAAAAGTGGTTGAATGTGGTTGTGGTTTCGCCTTCAACATTTTACTGCAGTAATACCAGTGTAAATGTTAAAATGTTTATGGTTCAATGTTAAACATAGGTTTAACTCTTTGGGTCTTCTGAGAATTACTAGACAACTATACATTTGAGTCATATTTTAATGTTGATTAAATGTTGGTTAATGTTGAAAATCAACAGATTTTGATTTTGCAAATGCACAGGGCAATTCATGTTTATAGTTATTTATTCAATTCAATTTCATTGTTTCCCAACCCTTCTGCAAAAATCTAAGGAACACTTGTGATATATATGGGAAAAGGAATACAGTGTTCCCTCGATTTTCGTGGGGGATACGTTCTGAGACTGCCCGCGAAAGTTGAATTTCTGCGAAGTAAAGATGTGGAAGTAAATACACTATTTTTGACTATGAACAGTATCACAAGCCATCCCTTAACACTTTAAACCCCTAAATTGCAATTTCCCATTCCCTTAGCAACCATTTAGATTATTGTTCACCATGTTACTTTATTAAAGTTTATTTTAAAAAAATTATTAAAGGTGGACGAAAGTTTGGTGATGACATATGACGTCATTGGGCGGGAAAAAACATGGTATAGGGGGAAAAAACCGCAAAGTATTTTTTAATTAATTTTTTTGAAAAACCGTGGTATAGACTTTTCACGAAGTTTGAACCCGCGAAAATTGAGGGAACACTGTAATTCAGTTTAGGTTAAAACTGACCTTTTAAATGAGAACTATTGTTTGGTGCTTATTTCTTGTTCAGACAGTCTCTAGTCTCTGATAGCCTTGCCATTTTATGTCCTTGTGCTGGAACTAACCTTTTGAAATGTGCATAATGAAACCTCCTCATTCATAATTATGCTTGAACACTGATTGGTCAACCATTTGTCTGAAATGGTATTGGGTTTTCTGCCTGACCAAAAGACCTCCAAGGTCCCTTCCATCATTTGCTCTGAATGCATTTCATTGCAGCAATGAATTTTAATTTTGACTTGTTTTATTTTGTATGCTGTCAAAGGAGCCATTGCTATAAGGTGGCTTATAAATTGAACAAATTAATAGATAATACTGAGATTGTCTCAAAGGTGCTTTTGCCTGTTTTTTCCTTGAGGAAGAAGAAGAAAACATTTTGCTTCTCATCCAAGAAGCTTCATTGGTTCTGGCAGGGGACAGTGGAAGAATTGATCCATTCTGCAGAACTGGTGAAGTTTCTTGGGTGAGAAATGATATGGGCCTAAATAATATTCTTTGCAAAGTTTCCCAGTTTAGTCACATAATGTCATAACTTCTCTCTACATTTATAGATACAAGCATTCCACAAATTCTGAGTGTTTTGCCTTTGGGGCATGAATAATACTTTTGATAAAGAATTTTATTTTATTCTTGGAGATCTCACACTTTGCTGTTCATCTAAGAGAATTCAGTTTAGCTTTAATGCCTATGCCGGTGTTATTTAATAACGATTACACTCTACGTGGGAGGAATCATTGATGCTCTCTGAGCTTGGTTGTTTGCAGATATTTTTCTACCAGACTAGGTAATATATCCAGTTAGAAAAGAATGAAGTTTGCTCTCTGTTTATATACATTAGTTTTCCCTCTCATTGTT
The DNA here is from genome assembly GCF_031021105.1 of Erythrolamprus reginae. NCBI lineage: Eukaryota > Metazoa > Chordata > Lepidosauria > Squamata > Dipsadidae > Erythrolamprus > Erythrolamprus reginae. The sequence goes on along the minus strand of NC_091954.1, from coordinate 91,890,044 downwards.
GGTGGGATGCTGTTTTCTTCTTAACAGTTTCTTAATTAGGCTATTGTTTACTTCTTCATCGTTTATCTAGTGTTAATCTCTGCTTATCTGGTTGTTGATTGCTGGTGAGGAGGTGCTCTGGTCTTTTGTTTCCTTATTAGTGTTTTATTTCTCTAGAATGGTATGTAGATGTTGTTTATCTCTGTGTGTCGGTTGATGACTGATTTGTTTGAGTGCCATGCTTCCTGTGTCTGGATTGAGATTGATTTAGGGTGCTCACAGTTTCCCAGCTGAAACTATGATTAGTTCTATCCTTGTGTTGTGAAATTAAGCAATTTTCATGATGTCTTTGACTGCTACTTGCTAGTGATGTTCATGGATGTGATGTACTGGTCTTCTGTCTGTTCTATATAGGGGCTGTTACAGTCTTTAGATGATTTCTATTTTTCTTCATGGGCTACTGGGTCTTTTGATTTATTTGATCTATTGGAGAGCTTTAGGTGATTTGTGTGACCAGAATTTTCTTTCTAACACTGATAGGGTAAGATAACAAATATAAATAGACAACAAATCCCACTCCCTTCTACCACGGAAGATTGAATCCAGTCTAATAACAAAATGTCTGCAAGCAAACAACCAAATTCAGAGAACATCACGCTGAGATGTAGTTATTATCTTCTCCTGGTGTTATGAGTGTGTAATTTGCAATGCACTGGAAAGTATAATTGATATTATCTCATGAACTGAGTCAGAAAGTGATAAGCACAGTGTCACTAAACTAGGACAATTGTATCTGGAGAAATGTTTCTAATGTTGCTTATGGTCTAGACCTGTGGTCTGTGGACCACTGATGGTCCATGAGAAAACTTTGGTGGTCCCCAGAGAAACTTTTGTATTTTCGTATGTTTTATATTTCACTTGTCCTCAGGGTTATAGGGTGCCGAAGAAAATGGTACCCAGTGTACTGTAACAGAGGTAGCAGGTATTTTTAGGCCGGCCTGGACCAGGAAAGGGTGGGGGGTTGCTGATGGCTTTTCTAGAGGGACTCAGCCATTGCCACATTGTGCGCTTTGGAAGGAGCCAGGTGACCCAAGACTGTGGGACCTAGCAGGGATTGGGACCACGTGTGTCCGGCTGCCTACGGTGGGTGGACAGACATCTGTGGAAGCATTTGTGAATAGATGGGATGCGTCGGACTCATTCTGGGGTGCCTGGAATTGCTCGCAGAAAAGGAGCGAGAGATGTGGAAGTCATTTCCTTATTCCCAGTCCAGCTTGCAGGTTCTTGAGGAGGGCATAATGCGCAAGGCAAGTAGAAGCAGGCTGGAGGGGCAAAGCGAAATGGACTTTCGTTTATGTCTATGCTGGATGACACAGCTATATATAGTTCTTTCCTTTACTGTTATTTATACATGTGGAAACATTATTATTATTATTTATTAGATTTGTATGCCGCCCCTCTCCGCAGACTCGCTGCAGAACTATAGTTCTGTGCTTTTTTTTGCTTTTTTTTGCTTGTAGGCTTTATTGTACCATAAATCCTGTGGGGGCAAAATGCAATTTGGATCAGAGAGATGCAGGATTTTAGTTATGTCCATTGTTTATCTGAGTATTTAAAGCATAGTGATGCTTAAAAATAATAAAAATAACATATATAATTTTCAACTCGTACTGTAAAAGGTCATTGAAAAAAACCCTGTCAGTTTTTTCAGTTGACTGCACACCAAATATGACCATGGGATTTTAAACTTTGACATATACGTCACTTTTTCTCGGAAAACAAACAAAAAGATATATCAATTTTGTCTTTGGTGCAGATGACTAATGTGACAACAGAGTATTGTTTAGACATCATAAGAAAATTCGAGGTTTCCGAAGAAAACAAGAACCAGAATGTTCTGGGAATAGAAGGTAATATATTTTAGCATTTCAGTTCCTTTGGATGCTATTTTTTTCATTGGTGTTATGGAGCAAAGCTTTCAGCAGCACTTTCTTCATTGAGGTTTAATACAGCCTTCTGCAATACCGACATTCTCTGGATTCATTGAATTTCAGCTCCCATCATGATGATCACCCTTGTCCATTCTAGCTGGTAATTGCAGATATTGTACTTCGAAAACATATGAAGAACCCTGCCTTGAAAAAAATTAGATGAATATGTCAGTATATAAGTGAGAGGTCAGTCTCAGCATTTTAATTAATGATGGAAAACATAAATGAAACTATGAATAATGCAGAATGTGATACTGTTATGAGACAGAGTTTATTTCTCCATTGAAATTCATTTCTAGTCTTATTCTTTAGAATGGTACTTTAGATTTAATTAGAAACAAGGAGAGAAAACAATGTCAGTGACTGCTGGTTGAAGTAGCATTTAAACAGAACAAAAAGGGTTATAATTAATTTTCTCTATTTCAAGACTTAAAATAAAAAAATGAACAATGCCAGTGTCTGCCAGATGTAGAAAATAGGCTTTAATTTACATAGTATCAGTTAAAATTAAAGTTGTCTTGGGCTCAATATCTATAGCCTTGCAAAAGTCACTTTCTGTCAACCTCTACTTCCTAGCTGTTAAACTGGAATTATAGTATACAAATGATATAAAGGTTATTTTGCACTGAAAGTTACAAAGCAGTCTGAAGAATGCTATAGTTTATAATTTTGCCTTCTTTAAATAAACAGCAAATAATAGTCATGTGTGGTACTCACATTATTTAGTTACGCTTAGAAATTATATAGGAAATATTGGCCTGATGAATCTAGAAATAGCACCAATGATTTGAAAAAACTTTGAATAATTTGAGGATAGAAATTCATATCAGAGCGTCTGTTTAGAGTAAAACATGTGATTACCCGTGTCTTGAAAATATGCTATCTCAAGTTCACTTCCCCCAGGATTTAAATTGATAGACTGTCATATGGATTTAGCAATGATCCAAAATACATGGCCCTACATGGCATCGGACCAGAATACCTTCGGAACAGTCTTCTGCTGCACAAATCCCAGCGACCAATAAGGTCCCACAGAGTTGGCCTTCTCTGGGTCCCCTCGACTAAACAATGTCATCTGGCGGGCCCCAGAGAATAGCCTTCTCTGTGGCGGCCCTGGCCCTCTGGAATCAACTCCCCCACAGAGATTAGAACCGCCCCCACCCTCCTTGCCTTTTGTAAGTTGCTAAAGACCCACCTATGTCACCAGGCATGGGGGAACTGAGATCCCCAAGGCTTATATAGTTTACGCATGGTATGATTGTGTTGTATGGTTTTAATGTTGAGTTTTAGATGTTTTTAAATATTAGATTTGTTACACTGTTATTATTTTGTTGTGAGCCGCTCCGAGTCTACGGAGAGGGGCGGCATACAAATCTAATAAATTGTTGTTGTTGTTGTTGTTGTTGTTAGAAACATAGAAACATAGAAGTCTGACGGCAGAAAAAGACCTCCTGGTCCATCTAGTCTGCCCTTATACTATTTCCTGTATTTTATCTTAGGATGGATATATGTTTATCCCAGGCATGTTTAAATTCAGTTACTGTGGATTTATCAACCACGTCTGCTGGAAGTTTGTTGCAAGGATCTACTACTCTTTCAGTAAAATAATATTTTCTCATGTTGCTTTTGATCTTTCCCCCAACTAACTTCAGATTGTGTCCCATTGTTCTTGTGTTCACGTTCCTATTAAAAACACTTCCCTCCTGGACCTTATTTAACCCTTTAACATATTTAAATGTTTCGATCATGCCCCCCTTTTCCTTCTGTCCTCCAGACTATACAGATTGAGTTCATTAAGTCTTTCCTGATACGTTTTATGCTTAAGACCTTCCACCATTCTTGTAGCCCGTCTTTGGACCCGTTCAATTTTGTCAATATCTTTTTTTAGGTGAGGTCTCCAGAACTGAACACAGTATTCCAAATGTGGTCTCACCAGCATTCTATATAGCGGGATCATAATCTCCCTCTTCCTGCTTGTTATACCTCTGGCTATGCAGCCAAGCATCCTACTTGCTTTCCCTACCACCTGACTGCACTGCTCACCCATTTTGAGACTGTCAGAAATCACTACCCCTAAATCCTTTTCTTCTGAAGTTTTTGCTAACTTATTTTCCCTCATGTATGGAGTTGTAGCATTCCTTTTGGGTCGGAGGCATCATATAAGGTGCTTCCAGTTCTCCCAAACCAGTCCAAACTGGTAGAATCCCACATCCCACACGTTATGCTATAATTTTAAAAAACAACAACACCCAAGTTAGAATACTGTGTACTTTGTATTGGGTTTAAAGGAATGCCAAAAACATCAAAATGTCTCAGACTGACCAGCCGTGCCTGTAGCAAGTCAAAAAAATGATGACACAATGCAATCCTGTCCTTTCCAACTTGCATCATTGCATCTGACATAAGAAAGTAGGTCACAGGTTTACATCAAGATGCCCATTCCATCCCATTTCTCCTGCTCTATGCAGTTGACCCTGAAAGCTATTCCTGTTGAACATGTTTATAATTATTTAATTTTTTGTTCATCCAATTTTGGCCAAACACAAACAAAATTTTCATGAGTGCACCTAATCATCTGGCTGGGAAATTACTTGGCTAAAAGGTACTGCCTGTGCATTTAACTTCCTAATTCAAATATTGGGATTATTATAGGTGAAAGAGCGTGGCTTGACTTCTTGGTTAAAATATAGACTCAGTACTTTTAAAGATCTCACTAGTGTTTCATCTTGTTCTTGGAATAAAGATCAGAAGTTTAACATTGTTAAACTCAACATTGTTTTAAGGAGCATTAAAAAACAGTAAACCTTTTGTTAAAATATGGAAATTTTTAGGGCAGTTGAGTAAGTTACCATAGTAAGGATGATAACCTGTTTTTGTGGAATGAAAGAAAGAAAGAATGAATAAAATATATGGCTGGATGGCTGGAAATAGACAGTTTGGGCCATCTTGCCTGAAACTGCACATCAAAATTGACAGAACAAAGTTCTTCAGGGTCTTTGTGAGACTTTCTTTTTTCTTTTCATCACAAACATTCTTTCTGGTAGGCTGGAGAAAACAATCTGAAAAGAAGGTTAATATTATTATTATTGTTATTTATTCGGGGTGAGTCACAACAATGATAAAAAACAATACATGGTAACAAATATAATATTTAAAATCTAAAAATAACAATTTTAGATTAAAATGTCTAAAAAAAACCCCAATATATAAAAACATACACACAATCATATCATACACAAAAACTACATGGGCAAGGGGGAGATGTCTCAGTTCCCCCATGCCTGACGGCAGAGGTGGGTTTTAAGGAGTTTACGAAAGGCAAGGAGGGTGGGGGCAATCCTAATCTCTGGGGAGAGCTGGTTCCAGAGGGTCGGAGCCACCACCAAGAAGGCTCTTCCCCTGGGTCCCGCCAGCTGACATTGTTTAGTCGACTGGACCCAGAGAAGGCCAACTCTGTGGGACCTAACCGGCCGCTTAAGCATTTGGGGGCGTGCAAAGCCTTACTGATTTTTTTCTTTTGTTGCTCTGCTTGAGTCTCTTCTTGTATTCTTATTTTTCATTTAAAAAAGACCAACAGCTAAGATTCTATTTGATTTGTATGATTTCTGTATAATTTTGGTTTGAAATGGAAAAGCTTTTAAAAAACCTGCCCAGTCTTTTGTTCTTACAGTCGTTTTAAATTAGTTTTGTATACCATCTGTGTGACATTACTATATCCATGATGAGCCAGCTTATATTTTAATGTTAAGGGACCGGGAAATTTTAGGAAATAAATTATTATTATTATTATTATTTATTAGATTTGTATGCCGCCCCTCTCCGTAGACTCGGAGCGGCTCACAACAATAAAAAGAACAATGTAAAAAACAAATCTAATAATTTAAAAAACACTAAAAACACCATTATTAAAAGCAAACACACACACAAACATTCCATGTATAAACTGTATAGTCCCGGGGGAGATGTGTCAGTTCCCCCATGCCTGACGACAGAGATGGGTCTTAAGAACTTTACGAAAGGCAAGGAGGGTGGGGGCAACTCTGATATCTGGGGGGAGTTAGAAATGTATGTCTATTGGTTTGAAATATTTAATTACAAATTATTTCTTCAAAGAGTTTCATTAATCCTTGATGGGGAAATTTTATCATGTGACTCTGTGCAAGGAGGGCTGTCCCTCAATGATGAAATGAATAGGAAATAAATGGGAATGGAAAAGAAGTGAGCAATATTCGGATCTGAAATGGTTTCCCTTTCCATATCTGCCACCTATGTTGAAAGGAAATATGTATGGAGATCTTGTGGGTTCTGGAAAAAATGGATCTGATCAGTGGTGAAATCTGTCTACTTTCCCTACTGGTTTGGTGTGCACGCCACCATGGCACACATATTTTTCACCTCCTGCGCATGTGCAGAAGGCTTTGCACATGCACAGGGTGTTAAAAAAAGAAAATGGCGACTCTGAGTGGGCGGGCGGAATCTCGTGCTGCTGCCGCAACCAGTTTTCTGAATCACCGGTACACACAAACCAGCCCGAACTGGTAGTGTTTCACCCCTGATCTGATTAAAGGAGATGTTACCACATTAGTGATGGCGCAGTTGTGTTGTACTACCCTGTCACCCATTACCTCGATGGCTGCTTAACTCAACCGTATTATATTTCTGATCTTGAATGACAAGCGCTACAGAAAGTAGGCCACTTTGGATCCAAAGCATTTCCATCTGCCTGCTTTTAGAATGGAGCAACCTATATACAGTCTACCTCAGATGAAATAATTATAATGTATGACACTTGCTACAATTCTGCTGTGTTCTCTAAATCTCTGAAATGCTGTCAAATAAATTCCAAATCTAAAATAGCTATTGCTTTTGCCTTGTAAGATTCAGGTCTTAATAAACCACAGACAAGACGCGTTTCAGTATGGGATATGTTGTGTCTAGAGGACAGTTTAATAAGGATACCTGCCCCTGTTCCTTGGGCGGGAAAATACTGAAACAGGATTGGTTGGCTCAGCCTGGCAACAAGGATATAAATAGCTGCCAGGCACGGCCATGTTGTTGTCATATTACTAGTTCCAGTTGCCTATAACTTGTTCCAATAAATCGTTCAATAGTTTACCGACTATGCTGTCTCATTCCTACACAGATTCAACAGGATATGTATCTAAAATTTTTGCCTTACTTACTGATGGAATGGAAGTGATTAGTGACTTATGATTATGCACCAAAATGTATGAAGCATTAAAGCAAGTGATCCCAACAGTAACCATTTAGGGAATGCTAGAATGACATTTGAAAAGAAAGTATTTGAGTGATGATTCTTGAATAGTTTCTATTTTATGTTGTTACTCCTTCATGAACGGCTTAAATTTGTGTCTTTAATATACAACGTTTCTATATTTTGCTATTTTCTCTAACTTTTCAGGCTTTACCAATTTTATGTGCAGTCCGGCCTGTGATGTGTTCAATCCACTGCACAGTGAGGTACATCAGGATATGGAGCAACCTCTTTGCAACTATTTTATTGCTTCTTCCCACAACACGTATCTAACTGGAGACCAGCTTCTGTCTCAGTCTAAAGTAGAGATGTATGCACGAGTCTTACAAGATGGCTGCCGATGTCTTGAAGGTGTATTCTTTATTTCACTTGGTGCTCTATTGCTGTCGAGTTTCCACTATTACACTGAATATATAACATTAGATCCCTCCAGACATAGTTCCCTCTAAGCTGAGCAGTGACCAATGGCTCACTTAAAAATCATCATCAACTCAGAGTTTTCCAAACCTGCCCAGAAGCCGAGAGGGAAAGAGTGAGAGGGAAGGAGAGAGAGAGGAAGAGAGAGAAACAGATAGAAAAAAAGAGAGGAAGGAAAAGAGAAAGAAAAAGAATGGGAGTAAGGAAGAGAGAAAGAAAATCAAAATCTAGTTTGAAACTAGCTCAACTATTTAAGTGGCATTTTGATATTGATAGAGTTGCCCTATTATGAGCTCACTGTTATAGACACACAGTACAGTATTTTATTTTGAAATTCTCTGAGGCAAAACAGGGTGGGTTTTTTATTTGTTTGTTTGTTTATTTATTTATTTATTTATTATTTCTGTGCCCCCCAGTCCTGAAGGCACTGCCACTCAGACACTATACTTTTCCGCCCACCCCCCCGAAAAATTAGAGGGAACACTGCCTCCAGATGGAAATTCCATTTGGTGTATAGAGGTCCACTTATTCTGTTCTATGCCTGCTCTCAAAGCAAACAAAATATTTAATGGATAATATGAGCAAACGTTAGTAATTGATGCTTCTGCATAAATAAATATTTGAAAACACAGCAGAAAAATTAATACTTTGATACATACAGCTCTAAATAAAAGGTTGGCTATTAGTCTCACTTGTACTTCTGATGTACTTTTCTTTGCCGCAAAACTGTTGCTGTGATTGTGGGATAATAATAGCTTGTCAGCTTTAATCATTTGCCAGCATAAGCTTTATAGATTATGAAAGATGAGACTTGAGGCATGTAATAAGAGAATGTCCACTTGTTGAATAGTATTTTCAAATGCCAAATATATGCTTTGGGCATTGATCTCTTCTCAGCCCATTTCCCTGGAAGGGAAAAATATCAGCAAAATATTCATTTAACATATAATGTTCTTGTCTTCATAGTTGATTGCTGGGATGGCCCAGATGGTGAACCAGTTGTGCATCATGGCTATACCCTCACTTCCAAAATACCCTTTAAAGATGTAATAGATGTAATCAACAAAAATGCATTCACTAAGAATGAGTAAGTACTGTACATTCAGTATATAAACAATACCTTCAGGTTTGTGCATTTTATGCAATATTGTAATCAATTGAAAGAGTTGTGCAAATCTCTTCTCATTATTGTATTTGTAAATAATATGATTAAAAATGTGTTTAATTGAAGACAGATATTTTTCTTGGAAATGACAGCAAAATTTATTTCTCAATCACATTTTTTTTTATTTTAATAACAAGTATCCAAATTACTGTATTGTAAAGTTAGCAAAGCAACCCTTATTTTTATATTTTTGTAGGAAATGTCTTTGTATTAAAAGAGATTTATTTTACAAGGATAAATGTCTTGAAGATAGTAGGGTAATATTTTTCAAACAGAGGTTATCTTGATACTTTAATTGCAGTTCCCAGAAGTCTAGAGATGAGGGCAGCCTGTGTAGATTACTGGGGTACTTGTGGTTTCCTTCAGTATCTCTCAACCAGTTTTTGTTATAGTCCCCCCACCCCACCCCCGCAAGATGGAAGTAAAGCACAACCAAGTTCACTTTGTCTCCATGAACACAACCAGGCAACCGTCGTTATGTTCATGACTGCATGAACAAAACCATGCAATTTTCTTGATAACTTTATAGTGGCTTGCCATGCCTTCTTCCAAGATGTTTTTTAGTTTCCTAATCATGTCTATTGCTATCTTATTCCTTGATGGTCTCTCTTCCAGATACTAGCCAGCATGAATGATCCTGTTTAGATTTCAAGTTAAAACGTTAGCAATTACCTGCTGAAACCACTCTGATATCTAAGGCATTCTTTTCACAGTCCTATGTTCAGTGTCAGTTTCATAATGTAGACAGTCCTCGACCTATATCACAATTGAGCCCCAAATTTCTATTGCTAAGCGAGATAGTTAAGTGAGTTTTGTCCCATTTTATTATCTTTTGTGTAGCAGTTGTTATGTGAATCACTGAAGGTGTTAAGTTGGTAACATTATTATTATTATTATTATTATTATTATTATTATTATTATTATTATTATTATTATTAAGATTTGTATGCCGCCCCTCTCCGCAGACTCGGGGCAGCTCGCAACAATGATAAAAACAATATATAATGACAAATCTAATAATTAGAATCTAAAATAATAATGGTACATTTAAAAAATCTAAAAAGCAAGGAACCCCAATATATTAAAAAAAACATACATAGTCATATCATGCACAAAAAACTATATTGGCAGGGGGAGATGTCTCAGTTCCCCCACGCTTGACGACAGAGGTGGGTTTTAAGGAGTTTATGAAAGACAAGGAGGGTAGGGGCAGTTCTAATCTCTGGAGGGAGCTGATTCCAGAGGGTTGGAGCCGCCACAGAGAAGGCTCTTCCCCTGAGTCCCGCCAGACAACATTGTTTAGTCGACGGAACCTGGAGAAGATCAACTCTGTGGGACCTAACCAGCCGCTGCGATTCGTGCGTCAGAAGGCGGTCTCACAGATATCCTGGTCCGGTGCCATGAAGGGCTTTATAGATGATGACCAACACTTTGAATTGAGACCGGAAACTGATCGGCAACCAATGCAGACTGCAGAGTGTTGGAGTAACATGGGCATATTTGGGAAAGCCCATGATTGCTCTCGCAGCTGCATTCTTGTTAAGTCAATCAGGCTTTTCCAATTTGCTCATCAGAAGGTTGCAAACGTGATAATGTAACCCTGGAGCCTTGCAACTGACATAAATACATGTAGATTGCCAAGGGTCTGAATGTTGATCATGTGACCATGGGGATGCTGCAATGCTTGTAAGTGTGGAAAAGTCATGAGTCATTTTTTTCAGTGCTGTTGTAACTTCAGACAGTCACTAAACAAATGGCTTTAAGTCCAGGACCAGGAGTATTAGAAATGAAGGCAGATGGGGAAGAACATGGAGCTATATTCTGCTTCCTCTCTTCCCATATTGTCCATGATTGTCAAACATGATTTTATATAGAAATGAAATGACTGATGCCAAATCTCTGCTCAGTGCTTTTATTCAAGTTCAAGTATCTTAGACAGAGGACGGTTTAGCCATTATTAAGCCTACTCAGTCAAGAAGAAACAACTACCTTTTGCACTAATTGATTCCACTCTTAGAGTTAGGGAGTTTTTCTATTAAATTAGAATATGTTTTCAGTGAACTCCATTATTCGTCGTCCTGCAGTTTGGAAGGTAGGGAGAAGAAATCTTCACCTTCTATATGACATCCTTTTGGAAATTTGACAAATCTATATCATTGCCTGGATCTTCCATCTCTCCTTTTTTGAAGATGGGGTAGATTTGTCTTCCTCAAGTTATCTGGCATTACAACTACTCCCGGATTTTTCCAGAGCTAATATATAAAAGTTTTGCTAGTCTTTTATTAAAATGTCTTCAGTATAAGAGGATATAACTCACAGCCTCCTAAAATTTAAATTGTAAATAAATATACATTATTTGACCACATGTTGGTCGTTCTCAACTAGTAATGCTTGTTCTTTTGCCTTTTACCTCATAATAATAATTACTATTAATAATAAATAATAAATAATTAATAATAATAATTATTATTATATAAGAAATAATAATTATAATAATTATTATTATGATATAATAAATGTTATTATTTATTAGATTTGTATGCCGCCCCTCTCCAGAGACTCGGAGCGGCTCACAACAGCAAAGCACAGTACAAATCCAATGATTAAAAAAAACAGTTAAAACCCTAAATATTAAAAAAACAGTCATACACCCCTAATAAACCCTACATAAAACGGAACGGCCAGGGGAATCAATTTCCCCATGCCTGGCGGCAGAGGTGGGTTTTTAAGAGTTTGCAAAAGGCAAGGAGGGTGGGGGCAATCCTGATCTCCGGGGGGAGTTGATTCCAGAGGATCGGGGCTGCCACAGAGAAGGCTCTCCCCCTGGGTCCCACCAGACAGCATTGTTTCGTCGACGGGACCCGGAGAAGCCAACTCTGTGGGACCTAATCAGTCGCTGGGATTCGTGTGGTAGAAGGCGGTCCCGGTCCCATATCTTGCTGTTGAAGAAGACTAAGTCAAAAGAGGAGTCGAATAATTATTCCTTTTCTTTCTTACTCATTAGTATCTTTCTGTCCTCAGTGAGCAGCTTTTAGATCGATTGTTTTCTTTGGGAAATCCCTACTCATAGAAGTTAAAAAAAACAGTGTTGCCCTGCACTGGTTTTAATATTTTAAAAATATGATTTCCCTCTCATTTTTAGGTTTCCTATTATATTGTCTATTGAAAATCACTGTAGTGTTCAACAGCAAAAGAAAATTGCCCAGTACCTCAAGGAGATTTTCGGTGACAAGCTAGATTTGACCTCTGTGAACATCGGGGATCTCAAGCAACTTCCAAGTCCTCTGAGTTTGAAAGGCAAAATCCTAATCAAGGTAAACAGTGACAGCCATAATTTCACACTTATATCTAGCTTTGTTTTTTTTCTTTTCAAATTCTGTCTGCAGATGAGCCGTCTCCTCCAGAATCATGTTGAGTGTGTGTGTGTGTGTGTGTGTGTGCGTGTGCGCGCGCGCGCATGTGTGTGTAACTATAATAACTAAATAACTGAATGTTAAAATGGAAGGAATTATGGGGTTCTTCTGTTTGTTTGTTTGTTTGTTCGTTTGTTCAATCATTCATTCGTTCATTCATTTATTCATTCGATTTTTATGCCGCCCTTCTCCTTAGACTCAGGGCGGCTTACAACATGTTAGCAATAGCACTTTTTTAACAGAGCAAGGCTATTGCCCCCACAATCCGGGTCCTCATTTTACCCACCTCGGAAGGATGGAAGGCTGAGTCAACCTTGAGCTGGTGATGAGATTTGAACCGCTGACCTTCAGATCTACAAGTCAGCTTCAGTGGCCTGCAGTACAGCACTCTACCTGCTGCGCCACCCCAGCTCATTTTAACCCGAAGACCCATATAGTGTCTATAAAAGTATCAGGAATCTTTCTCAAAAGTCAGCAATACCATGGTCTATTTTGAGATGAGGTTTTAAGGAGCAAATCTTAAGCATATGTAAGTGTTCAGATATTCATTTAGGAGACTCTTAAATCTTAAGTCCTGAAAATGCAAAATAAAGAAAATGTTGACATTTTAAACCCATTCCTTATCAGGAAACCTCTGAGGTGGGATGAGCACGAGAATGATAGTGAAATGCTATGTATGGCCCCAGGCTGTACATTTTGCATCCCTGATTGTGTGCAATATCCTTTCTCTGTTATATATAGAAAACAGGTATCTATATCCTCCTGAATATCTCTATTGAAGGAGAGACCACCATGACCCAACGTAATATAACTCCCTGTTGAATCAGTTAGATGACAAAAAGTTTCCCAAAGTTTAGCTTTAAAAAATGCTGCTTCCTAACAGTTTCTTTTCTATATTCTATTTCTGTTCTTCAAAACATTACACACAATAGATTTTTCTTTCCTGTAGATAAAACAGAAGGTGTAATTAGGTAGAATATTTTTTTCATTATTTGAAGATAGCTGTTAATACTTAATTAAGTATTACTTAATTATTACTATTTCATGAAGTCTACTCATCTCCAGATTAATACTTTTATTTAGATAAAGTGCATCAGATCCTGAACATGAATGTTTTTGACCACATTTAATCAAAGTGTTTATTCAAAATAAGATAAGTTTTGTATCATTTAATACAGCATTTGGGACAATCATTTGGGATGCATATAATTTATTTATTTATTTATTTATTTATTTATTAGATTTGTATGCCGTCCCTCTCCGTAGACTCGGGGCGGCTAACAACAATAATGAAACAACATGTAACAAATCTAATATTTAAAATAATTTTTAAAACCCTTATTTAAAAAACCCAAACATGCACACAAGCATACCATGCATAAATTGTACAGGCCTAGGGGGAAGGGAATATCTTAGTTCCTCCATGCCTGACGACAAAGATGGGTTTTAAGGAGCTTACGAAAGGCGAGGAGGGTGGGGGCAATTCTGATCTCTGTGGGAGTTGGTTCCAGAGGGTCGTGGCCGCCACAGAGAAGGCTCTTCCCCTGGGTCCCGCCTAACCAATAATATATTGGTTATTATTTATATTTGAATATGTTTAATTTATATATAATATAAAACCATGATTGACGATGATGGCCAATGCACATACCCACTGGAAAACAACAACAACCAGTAAAGATTTTTCAGTTTTCCAGGCTATCCGTAGCTTCTTTGTTTGGCTCTTAGATTAACCATTTATCAACATCCTTGTAGCAGCTTTCTCCAACCCTGCAGATGTGGGTGCTTCATCTTCCAGAATTCTCAACAATGGACAATTTATTTTGCAATTTAGGGCAAAAAATGCCATTCCTATTTTAGGGTATCCAAACTAGGAAAAACTCTGCTGGAAAGCAGAACTATCAAACTGTCATCCTTTATCTTTTTTGGAAGAGAGTTTTGAATTCTGTCTTGTTTAGTTTAGTTTAATCAGATTTGTATGCCGCCCCTCTCCGCAGAAGTGTGGAAGTGTGCTATCGATAACTGATGACTTTCTAACACTACAATATTTCCCCAAGATGCTGCCCTTTGATACTTCTAAAGAGGCTTTAGTGGGGTGAAATGGAACACTATAGATTCAGTGAACCCCAAGCCAGATCTGTGCTTCCTGAATGGGTCTTTCATGTGACTAGGTGCATTTCCGTTTCATGTGATTCTGCTTAGTACAAGTGTTATTGCAATGCTGATAAAAAGGTGACATAAAATAAATAAATAAGATGGACAGTATCTTCTGTAGATCAGTACAGGTTCCCCCCCCCTTTTTTTTGAATGTGGATCTAATCAAAATTGGATGAGTCAGATCAGTGCATCTTGTAACAAGCATGTTTAATTTCCTGAAGATCAATCTCCGTCATACTTTTTATTAACAAAATGCTTTGCCAAATCTCAGTTAATCAGCTCCTGCAAGTAACACACTGCTGCCCAAAATAACACTACTAAGTTTGCAAGCTATATGTACGAACCACTTACTAGAGTAGCCATAACTGCTTCTCTGATGGAAAAGCACACTTAAATCCATCATTGTTCAGTTATAAAGATGAAAAGTTGATACATGAAAAATTTAAAAATGTAGAATTCTGGCACATAATTTTCAGTTAGCCATTTATTTGTCTCAAATAGCCTATAATACAATGATATTATACATATGGAGATGCACTGTGTAATTTATTATTTTGATTGATTGATTTGATTTGTATACCGCCCTCTCTCTGTTTTGTTTTGTTTTGTTTTATATGATTGATTGATTACTAGCAAGTTTGTGTAATATAATCCTTGTTAGAATATCTAATTAAGTTTCTTGGGGTAGCAGAACAAATCAAAAGAACAATAAAAATGCAGCCCAATATAAAAAAATGTAGCTGAGATCATAAGTTGGATGCCATTATGTAGGTCACCAAATTCCACTCCCTGCTCAGTATAGGAATCAATAATAAAGTATTTCCATTTAAACTCACACCATACAGATATGGCTTACAACTTTTAGCATCCCCCAATTTCAACTACTTTTGAGTGCCGGTCTGATGAGTTATTTAAAAATCTGGGAAAATAATAAATAAGTATATATAGGAGCCTTTGAAGCCATGTTAAAATAGTAACAGTATGAGATTGTCCCAGAAATGGATTGAAGTTGTTGATAATACTGTATTTAACAATTTAATTTAATATAGCAAATTTGGTGCTCTATTACACGGGTGTCAAACATGATTACGTCACATGATGTATCATGATATTTTTTTGCCTTTGCAGAGCCCTGGCTGGGCGTGGCCACCCAGCTCTCCGCAAAATGATGCCCATTGGCTGCCAGTTTGATATTTCTGCTTATCAGATATAGAGTTTTTGGGTTATTAATGTATATAATTTTTCTGCCTTATGCTTAAACTGTTTCAATAGGCGGCAGTATCTCACCAACTTTATCAGTTACATGCTTATAAGTTACTTTATCAGCCTTGGCAGTTAAGTAGGGCTTTAGATATGAAATTTCCATGAATTCAATTGCAGAGAAGTTGAACCATGCCAGAAGAAGGCATTGACAGAAAACTGCATGATTGGGTTCATGCAACCATTAGGAATTGAATATAAAGGAGCTTTTGCCTTTTATTTCTGAACTGGGTGGAAGCAATTTATTTATTCAGGCAAAAGTTTTGTTTATTACTCACCCTGAGATGTTACTCACCCTGTCACTTTGTGAGCCTTAAGCCAAATAGAGGCTGATTAGAACACACATTTCTAACAGACTACTGTATTATCCTACTCATTCATGCTGTTTAAAAGGGAAACATTTTCATCAAGTTTTTCATTCAGACAAGTATGTCCTTCCAGCTTCTAATCCTGATAAGCGTATTTCCAAGATCATATATTTAGGGAGTTCTGAATTAAAATTTTTGAATAAGGGGTAGCCAAAGATCATATCTGTGAGGCTTGACTGAAAGTCTGAAAGTGTACTATGTATGTGACTAATTGGCTTCTGGAGGTACTGTAGTATGTGACTAATGTATCATTTGGAGCCATTTCAATGGAAATGCAGAAGGCACTTTTAGCTAATAATGATTTCTTAGGTCACCTTTATATCCCATAGTAAAACGTACTGCGAATCATCAGTCTGTTACAAGGAGCTGCATGGTCTGTGCACTTCCTTAATGGTCCTCTTTTTTCTTGCCTATATGTGCTGTCAGAGGCCACTGCTTGTCTCTTCAGTATTAACTTTAACCTTCTCATCGCACAGAACAAAAAAGCCCAAGGAAGATTATAGGGAAATAGCCACCGATCCTTTTATCAAAAGACAAGCTGTTACAAAGGGCTGTTCAGGAAGGATCAGGTTGTGGCGGTGGTAAAGGATTTTCTGAAAAGCTAAGCTCTCCATTAATTTACTTTTTAAAGGCTTTCTGCTCTTGGAGGCTGTTAAATCCTGACATCCTTTTCAGTAGCGCTGTCAACTGTGCAAAAGAAATATGGGGAGTCTAGAACTATAAATCCAGGCTATATTATAGTTGTACCTTTATGCCTGTCATGGGTTCTTTTCAACCACATCCTGCTTGGTGGCTCAAATCACAAAACAGACAATAATAACACAGGTTTCCAAACCAGTGTTTCCCAACCTTGGCAACTTGAAGATATCTGGACTTCAATTCCCAGAGTTCCCCAGCCAGCGAATGCTGGCTGGGGGATTCTGGGAGTTGAAGTCCAGATATCTTCAAGTTGTCAAGGTTGGGAAACACTGTTCTAAACAACACCCACAAAACTCATGTACTCACACTATTACTTACTACTCATTCCTCTTCAATCTTCCCATTGCTGCTGTTATTCTAGTTACTGCTACTCCAACTACTTTAAACTCAACTGTTCTGACTTTAAACCCTACCACCATTACCTGTTTGTTTCCCTCTGCTTGTACTTTTGTTTTAACCAATGGGACCATCTCAGTCTGCCTAAACACATTAGCTATTTTCTTTTTTCTATTAATTGAGGGGATACTAACATTGGTCTGTCCAAGTATATCTGATAGACTTCATAAATCTACAGTACATGTGATTTGATATACCCTCATCAGTCCAGTTTTCATGGGGTTTCCAGATTTTTATTAAGTTATTGAGTTCTAAAAGGAAGCACAACCATTTGATGGGCACTTAATGTTAAACCACTTGTTGTTGTCTTAACCAACAAATATTAAGAAACTATGATTGAGCGAGACCCTGGCAAGAGGTGCTCGTGAAGAGAGAGGCCTATTTATTAAAGATACAGGAGAGATGTAGGAATAGTCTTGAGTTACATTATATTTAAAGTTGCTTCATTCATAGAGCACTTTAGAGGCCTGGAAATGTCCATTTATTGACTTAGTCCCTAGCCCAAGATTGATTTTGGCTTTTTGCGGCTTTAGGTAGTTATGCTTTTTTTCTTATTTATGGGATAGATTGAATATAACCTGAATATGCCAAGACCTTCTGCCGCACGAATCCCAGCGACCAGTTAGGTCCCACAGAGTTGGCCTTCTCTGGGTCCCGTCAACTAAACAATGTTGTTTGGCGGGACCCAGGGGAAGAGACTTCTCTGTGGCGGCCCCAACCCTTTGGAACCAACTCCCCCCAGATATCAGAGTTGCCCCCACCCTCCTAGCCTTTCGTAAGCTCCTTAAAACCCACCTCTGTTGTCAGGCATGGGGGAATTGATACTTTCCCTTCCCCTAGGCTTATAAAATTTATGCATGGTATGCTAGTATGTATGATTGGTTTTTAAATTGGGGTTTTAAATTAACTTAAACTTAAATATTAGATTTGTTTACATTGTACTATTATTGCTGTGAGCTGCCCCGAGTCTGCGGAGAGGGGCGGCATACAAATCTGATAGATAGATAGATAGATAGATAGATAGATAGATAGATAGATAGATAGATAGATAGATAGATAGATAGATATGTGTATGTGTTCTGCTGGGCTCTTTGGTAGGAGCCTCCTGAAAATTCAAGGGTACAAATTTCAGACACACACACGTTTGAAAATTCAAAACAATGTTCTTTATCACAACATTCAAAATAAACTAAGCACTCTTTGTGTTGCAAAGAGCACTCGTCCCAAAACAACCAGGTAGTCTGTACAATTTCCCTTAAACTGTCATTAAGTACTTAGCCAGCAGCTGTGGAGAAACTTCACACCCCTTTTTCTTCCAACGAAGTGAGACACACACACACACACACACACACACACACACACACACACGTTGCTCTACTTTGGTTTCAAAGGCATGAAAAATCAACAAACAAAGTCCAGAAAACAGCAACACACGATTCCTGAAGAACTGCGATCAGATACTCTTCCACAACGGCCAAACCCACACGCTGCTATTTATAGCCGCAGCCCTAATTACTGGAGCCCCACCCAAGCACAGGTGGCCTCTCTTATCTCCTGTAATATGTCCTTACTTGGTCTCTTCTACGCATAATTCTGCACTTGCGTGGGTCCAAGATGTCTTCATCCAAATCAATGGAAGATAATGGAGATTGACTGCCTGGGCTGTGTGCCAAGCCCCCCTCTTCCAAGTCACTCCCACCTTCTTCTTCGTCCGAGGAAACTAAACTCTGAACTGACTCTGTCGGCAATAACACAGGCCTGTGACATGTTGAAGTTTCCCCTGCATCCACCTCCACATTCCCTGGGGCAGGAGCTGGGCCAGAGCCAACCACAACAGTATGTATGTATGTATGTATGTATGTATGTATGTATGTATGTATGTATGATTTTTTGTCGAGTCATCCTGGTATATGGGAGGAGCATACACATTCCTTTTTGCTTCTAGGGGCCATATTATAAGGCAGATAAGCTTTATTATAGCCGACAACTATTATCTATAAGTGTAACATATTTTTGCTGATAATGAAAATATACAGAATCTGTTTATTTTAATTTAGATAACAGAGTAGGAAAACATTGACAAATTCATTATTTAAAAGCCTACTGCAAAAAAAAAATGGACATTAGTAATTGCTCTACCATAATTTTTAAAGTAATAATTTCATATGATGCTACTGTACATATCATTAGATCTACTTAGATTTCTAATGTACATTTATCATAAGCTACTTTTTTGTTGAACAAGTGAGAGTTGAATTTCATATCAGAAAAGCAAATGTGTTATTTTCTTTTTCAGGGTAAAAAACTTCCATATAGTCTTGATGCAGATGCTGAAGAAGGAGAGGTTTCTGATGAAGACAGTGCTGATGAAATTGAAGATGACTGCAAGTTAAATTTTTCTTATGTAAGTCCATATAATACATCTAGTACAAGGGTATGAAACTCATGTCATTATGGCAGCATCATGTGATATATCGAGACTTTTTTTTCTCCTTTGCTAAACTGGGCATAAGTGTGGCCAGCGCATGACACATCTGGTCCGCAAGCCGGAGGTTTGACAACCCTCATCTAGTATGTTTTTTGCAACAAGGTGAAAGTGAGCTATAATTGCTTTTCTGGAATGCTTTTTAAACTTCCCAGGATTTCCTGTTGGTTAGATCTGACTCTGCTTGCTCCAGATACCCAGATTAAATTATCTTTCCATTTCACCAATCCCAAGTAGACTTGTGAAGTAAGCAGATGTATTTTGGAAAAATAGGAAGGCAAGCATTAAAACAAAACCCCACCAACCCACTTCTGTTTAGCAACATTAAATAATCCTGTCATTTATGCAGAATAATTCCAAGGTTTCATCTTAGATGTATGTGTTTTTGAATTAACAGCTATGTGGCTAAATCTTTCCTGTCCTTTGTTTTTTTTGCTATGAGAATCAGACATGACACCCTCAGTCCTTCTGAACCTAGATAAAAGTCTCCAGGTGCGACCATCATTTGAAACGTGGTTTAATTTACTGCAATTTTAATATAATTGACTTCAAAATTACAAGAATTAAATGCCATTAGTACTACTTCCTTATCACGAAAAATATGATACAGCAGCAGCATGTTTAAGGGATGCTTCATAAATATGTGAAACACTTATCTGAGAATTGAAGTTATTATTATTATTATTATTATTATTATTATTATTATTATTATTAATAAAAATAATTGCATATAGAAGTGTGCAGTGAAGGGCTGCAAAATTGTTTACTACCGCACTGTGGGCATGGCTTATTTTGTGGGTGTGGCTTGCCTGCCATGTGACCAGGTGGGAGTGGCTTGACGATCATGTGACCGGGGCTGGCTTAAAGGTCATGTGACTCGCTTAAAGATGGCCAACTTGACGTCACTCACTTCAAGGGTTTGGGTTAGGGTTAGGGTGCCTGGCTTCTCCTCGCCTCAAAGAGATACAATTTCCCTATTTACTATTACTAAACATCCCAAATATACTCTTTAATTCTATGTATATATGCCATATGTGTACATACATATTACACAGAGGCACACAAAAATATACCTTACCTATTATATAAACTGTATGTGTATGTACACATACACACATGCATGCACAGCTCTTCTAAAATTATACACATTCAACCTCATTTACTGCAATAGGACAAACATACCCAGAGCCCAGAAGGGAAAAAAGAAAAAAATTCAAACTTTTTCTACCGGTTCTGCCTACCTGACCGTACCCATAGGAGCCCATCACTAGAAGTGTGGCAAAAGAAAGCAAAGACTTCAGAAGAGAAGGATTTAGGGGTAGTGATTTCTGACAGTCTCAAAATGGGTGAGCAGTGTGGTCGGGCAGTAGGAAAAGCAAATAGGATGCTTGGCTGCATAGCTAGACGTATAACAAGCAGGAAGAGGGAGATTGTGATCCCCTTATATAGAGCGCTGGTGAGACCACATTTGGAGTACTGTGTTCAGTTCTGGAGACCTCACCTACAAAAAGATATTGACAAAATTGAACGGGTCCAAAGACGGGCTACAAGAATGGTGGAAGGTCTTAAGCATAAAATGTGTCACGAAAGACTTAATGAACTCAATCTGTATAGTCTGGAAGACAGAAGGAAAAGGGGGGACATGATCGAAACATTTAAATATGTTAAAGGGTTAAATAAGGTTCAGGAGGGAAGTGTTTTTAATAGGAAAGTGAACACAACAACAAGGGGACACAATCTGAAGTTAGTTGGGGGAATGATCAAAAGCAACATGAGAAAATATTATTTTACTGAAAGAGTAGTAGATCCTTGGAACAAACTTCCAGCAGACGTGGTTGGTAAATCCACAGTAACTGAATTTAAACATGCCTGGGATAAACATATATCCATTGTAAGATAAAATGCAGGAAATAGTATAAGGGCAGACTAGATGGACCATGATGTCTTTTTCTGCCATCAGTCTTCTATGTTTCTATGTTTCTAAGACAGCACCATGGGTCTGGTACAGTATATGAGCACCTCCTTGAGTGCAAACCAATAACATCTGGAGTACCACTTGAATACCTTCAGCCTTTGCAAAATAATCATCAGTCAATTGGAAAAGGCAGCTTACTTGGAACAATTTACATCCTGTGATGATATCTTTAACCCCACAAACAACAACAACTGCTTTTCTCAGATCCTTGAGAAGGATTTGATAGGTGGATAAAAATGCCAAATTGAATCTGAATATTTCATTGACTGTGTGACCAACTACAATAATTCATGAAATGCCTATATAAATATTACCAGAATGCTGAAGAATAAGTATAAATTACACCACTGGGTAACTTAGTTTTTTTGGCAACCCTTGCTGTCTTTCTCATCAAAATTCCTCTCCTGAGGGGGCAGACATATCTTTGATAGAGCTATGTAAAATATGTGATTTGATTTTATAAAATAGTGAAGTGCCCTTTGGTCAATAAAGTCTAGATTAAATGAAGATGGAAGCAGGCATGGACATATAAATTTATACTTTATTATTCACATTTGCATCTCCATCTTTGTCTTCATCCTATCCCAATTTCACAGTCTAGGGTAAAATGAATTAATTTCTTGGATAGGAGTCTGAAGAGATTTCTTATTTATACTTCCAGAAAAAATTCTACTGGGGAAAAGGAATCCTCAATCTGAGCATTGTATTGGCAATTCTGTGTCAGCAAAAACTTCAGAAGAGAAGGATTTAGGGGTAGTGATTTATGACAGTCTCAAAATGGGTGAACAGTGCAGTCAGGCGGTAGGGAAAGCAAGTAGGATGCTTGGCTGCATAGCTAGAGGCATAACAAGCAGGAAGAGGGAGATTATGATCCCACTATATAGAGTGCTGGTGAGACCACATTTGGAATACTGTCTTCAGTTCTGGAGACCTCACCTACAAAAAGATATTGACAAAATTGAACGGGTCCAAAGACGGGCTACAAGAATGGTGGAAGGTCTTAAGCATAAAACGTATCAGGAAAGACTTCATGAACTCAATCTGTATAGTCTGGAGGACAGAAGGAAAAGGGGGGGGGGACATGATCGAAACATTTAAATATGTTAAAGGGTTAAATAAGGTCCAGGAGGGAAGTGTTTTTAATAGGAAAGTGAACACAAGAACAAGGGGACACAATCTGAGTCTTCGGAGAGGGGCGGCATACAAATCCAAATAATTAATAAATAATAGTTGGGGGAAAGATCAAAAGCAACATGAGAAAATATTATTTTACTGAAAGAGTAGTAGATCCTTGGAACAAACTTCCAGCAGACGTGGTTGATAAATCCACAGTAACTGAATTTAAACATGCCTGGGATAAACATAGATCCATCCTAAGATAAAATACAGAAAATAGTATAAGGGCAGACTAGATGGATCATGAGGTCTTTTTCTGCCGTCAGTCTTCTATGTTTCTATGTTCTACTGAACACTATACAATTCCAAATGCCCACTTTGCTGTTTGCATTCATTGTCGATGTCTAACATTTTGGTTTCCCATAGGTGGTTCTCAAACGTCATGTGTAGGTAAAGAGAAGCCTTAGTCTGGACAGGAGCTCTGTTTCTGCGAAAGCCCAGAGGGAAGTGTTCTTTTATGAATGCATTGTATAAAGGAGATGGTGGGAAAATAAGAAGGTTTCAGACCGTTGGGGAGTCATTTGTACCGAGAAAGGCAAAAGAATGTCATATTCTTCCCTTGCTTACCTTATAACAGAAGAAGTGTAAGACAGTCCACCCTAAGAATTCCTCCAGAATTCTATTTTCTTTGCAAGAATGTCAGTTTTTAAAAATCAGGTGGGCTGATAATTTATTGGGAAATCTTTACTTTTTACTTGGCACTCATAAAAAGCCATTTGTGATAGACTGCGGCATATTTAGATTATACCCAAATAAAATAAAATAAAAATCTGTTAACAATTTGTATTGCTGCATTTCAATCTCTTTCAGAGCAATGGCAAAACAGAGCATCAGATAGAGTCTTTTATAAGAAAAAAACTTGAATCCTTACTCAAAGAGTCTCAAATCAGAGACAAAGAAGACACTGATAGCTTCACTGTGAGGGCTCTTTTAAAAGCAACGCACGAGGGCTTAAATGTGAACTTTAAACCGGTAAGCGGTTTTTTTCTTACTCTTCTGGGAATATTTATCGCTGCTGCTTTGACATATAATTGATTGCAGAAGTTATATTAAAATAGCTGTTCTTTCATTCATTGTGTATTTATATGTATCCTGCCTTTTTATTTTTACAAATAACTTAAGGTGGCAAACATCCAAATCACCTTCCTCTTTTTATTTTCCATAGAAAGACAACCCAGTGAAGTAATAGTAGTACTTAGACTTATATACAGCTTCACAATGCATTTACAGCCCTCTCTAAGCAGTTTATAGAGAGTTAGCATATTTCCCCCAACAATTTGGGTCCTCATTTTACCCACCTCGGAAGGATGGAAGGCTGAGTCAGCCTTGAGCCTGGTGAGATTTGAACTGGTGAACTACAGTCAGCAGAAGGAGCTTGCAGTACTGCACTCTAACCACTGCGCCGCAAAGGAGATAAGTTGGGCTGAGAGACTGTAACTGGCCCATGATCATCCAACTGACTTTCATGTCTAAGGCAGGATTTCAAGTTACAATCACCTACTTTCTAGCCTGATGCCTTAAAAATAAGAAAATAAGAAAAATGACACTTAATTTAAAAAGGGAGAAGGGATCATTATGATTTCCACTGTATCTCCCAAATAAAGAGCTTTTGCTGCAAAAGAAAAACAAAATCAAAAGAGTTGGACTTCATTTTCTTTTAGCTGGGCTTTTTGAGCAAAAGATTGGACTAGATGACTTAAATCTATGATTCTATTTTTTTATTTCCAGAAACCAGAACTTGCTTTAAAAAATGTTATTATTTTGAATACCAAAATGGTGAACGTGTGTATTATGCAAATGGATTTTTAATCTTTTTTTTTTTTAATTTTGAAAGCTTCCAGTGATGGAACCCAACAACTTTAAGAGGCAGGCTGTTCCATTGCTTCAGAGCTTTTAGGGCAGTAATGGCGAACCTTTTTTCCTTGGGTGCCCAAAGAGCGTGTGTGTGTGCCATCATGCATGTGCCCACACCCATCATTCAATTCCTGGGGAGGGCGTAAACAGCTTCCCCCGTCCCCTGGAGGCCCTCTGGAGGCTGGAAATGGCCTGCTTCCCAACTTCTGGGCTTGTGTTTTGCCCTCTCCAGGCTCCAAAGGCTTCCCTGGAGCCAGGAGAGATAAAAACGCCCTCCCTCTGGAGGCTCTCTGGAAGCCAAAAACACCCTCCCAGAGCCTCTGGTGCAAGCCAAAAATCAGCTGGCCAGCACACACATGCACGTTGGAGCTGAGCTAGGGCAACAGCTCACATGCCAGTAGATATGGCCCCGCGTGCCACCTGTGGCACCCATGCCATAGGTTTGTCATCACTGTTTTAGGGTTTTCCTTATTTCAAGTTTAGATCTGTCACACTAAGCTTTCACCTACTGGTTCAAATGCTCTGGAGAATACATCCACACCCTCTTTCTTGGTCTTTCAGTCAGTCGAAGTATTTTTGTTTCAATGTGAATATATCCTTCGGTCACAGGTATAAGTGCTTTTCTCCTTTATACTTATTTTGATATGCTTGGCGCCACCTTGTAGTTTCCAAGTAGTGTGTTAAGAACGTAGATGACTTGACTGAGAGCATGTATTCGTAAAGAAATTTCCACATTGCATCTGCATCCTAAACTATTTATTTTTATTTATTTATTTTTATTTATTTATTTATTTTGTCCAATACACAATAATATACAATGAAGCTTATAGAGATATAGTAGAGAAGATATATGAGATATAGGAGAGACTATAGGACAGAGGACAGAAGGCACTCTAGTGCGCTTATGTACGCCCCTTACTGACCTCTTAGGAATATGGATAGTCTAAGGGTAAAGTGTTGGGGGTTAGGGGATGATACTACGGAGTCCGGTAATGAGTTCCACGCTTCAACAACTCGATTACTAAAGTCGTATTTTTTACAGTCAAGCTTGGAGCGGTTAATATTAAGCTTGAATCTGTTGTGTGCTCTTGTGTTGTTGTGGCTGAAGCTGAAGTAGTCTTTGATAGGCAGGACATTGCAGCATATGATCTTGTGGGCAATACTTAGATCATGTTTAAGACGTCGTAGTTCTAAGCTTTCAAGACCCAGGATTGGAAGTCTAGTTTCGTAGGGAATTCTGTTTCGGGTAGAGGAGTGAAGGGCTCTTCTGATGAAGTATCTTTGGACATTTTCAAGGGTGTTAAATGAATATCTGGAATTAATGCTTAGTGTAAAAGTCTAGAAATGGGCAGGGAAAAATTGTTCTTCACCAAAAAGTGAATGGATCATAAATTCCTGTTTGCAGGCCACATATTGTATAATGGAAACAACTTGCACTGTGAATAGCTAAGGGAATGCAACTCAGTGCCTTTTTCAGCTGTGTATGAATGCATATTCTGACAGAAACACTGGATTTTGTCACATAGCATCAAGCTGTTGACCCTAGGGAGTCTCCTTTGTGTGAATCTTAGATGGGCTAGAACTATGACTTCGGTTCTGTTTTCTTGTCTTTCCTATTTATCTCAGAATGTCAAACGATAGGATTGGTTGATTTGGTCTCCTGGGTAATATTTGATTTGACTTCATTTCAGTGTCTGAGTACAAAACAATGTTTTGGAAGCATCAGATTTCTGTAGGTATTTTATTTACTGAATACATCTACAATTTACAGATATACAGCAGATTAAATAATATACAGAACCTCTGTTTCTGTGCATAATAATATAGCATATATTGTTTATGCAAGAAAAATAAAGATTTGCTAGTATTGCTGTGCTAAACCCGATTTGTTACACTATTATTTCTTTGCCTTGAGACTGAAAAGCTTAAGAATGCACACTTTTCAGACAGTTGAATTCCTAGCATAATCTAATATTTTCTAAAATTACATTAAAATTATAAAATTCATTTGGAATAAATATTATTATTTATAATATGTGGCTGTTGATCCATTCTCCGTTCTCCTACAACTGTAACGAAGCCTTGATTTAAAGGACATGTGATTTGATCTACAATAACAGCTAATAACTTTTGAGAAGATATCAGTTTTGATTAGTTTTGACTAATGTATATTACATATTTTATTTCCATGGGTATTACTAAGATAATCCAACAAAATAAGAAAACCAAGCATTGGATTCTTAATAAGATTATTAAGAAGCTATTATTAAGAGTCACACAACTGAAACTCAAGCTTGTACCAGCAATGAGACAATCAGAGATTAAAAACTCACCGAGGCAGAAAAACCGTATCTTAAAGGAAAAGGAACTAAAATTATTATCCATATAAGTCCATTAATGGGAAGAACTGTTCTTTGGAACAGGAAAAATATTTAGAAGGTGTGATAAAGTGAAATTCAAATGAGATGTGATGGTTATGAGACTAAGATGAAGTCTCAATAGATCTCAAAATTATTCTTATGAGCAAGCAAGAATTCTTTGCAGTTAGTATCTGTTGTTTCTTTTTGACTCTTTATGTTCTGTTAGTATAAACCAGGGATTAAATTAAGTTTGAAAATTAGCTTTAGGGCAAAAAATGCAAGGAAGGATATAAGTTCTATTCTGAAATAGATTTTGGTATAGTTCTAATAGCCCGGGCAAGAGTATTCTTTCTCTACATTGTCGATAGCAGTGATGGCAAACCTTTTTTTCCTCGGTTATCAAAATAGTGTGAGCACATGCTATCATACGTGTGCGAGTGCCCACGCCCATAATTCAATGCCTGGGGAGGGCAAAAACAGCTCCCCCTCCCCCCCGAGGCCCTCTGGAAGCCAGAAATGGTCTGTTTCCCAACTTCTGGTGGGCCCAGTGGGCTCGTGTTTCACCCTCCCCAGCCTCCAAAGGCTTCCCTGGAGCCAGGGGAGGGTAAAACCATCCTCCCCCATCCCCCCGGAGGATCTCTGGAAGCCAAGAACGCCCTCCAAGAGCCTCCATGAGCCAAAAATCAGTTGCCAGCACACAGGTGAATGCTGGAGCTGAACTAGGGCAACGGCTCGCGTGCCTACAGATATGGTTCCGCGTACCACTTGTGGTACCCATGCCATAGGTTCACCATCACTGATCTATAGTGTCCAAAACCATCACTATCCAAATACAGTGTATGTCAGGCCGAAGTCTTCATGTGGAGTTAGAGAGTTCAGCCTGAGACAACACAAGGGGGGAATGGGAGGGGTAGTGAGTAGTCAGAGGGGAAAGTTACTAGACACAACCAAAGATTCCTTTCTCCAAGCCAAGGCCACTGTTTGTTCTGCCTCAACTGAAGAGAAGAGGAAGTTGATAAGCCCCTACACACAGACTGGCTCTCGTGATGAACTTGTGGGTGTGGGGGATGTAAAATGAACTTTAACCTAGGTGGGATTCTGGGAAGTACTCAGAATCGGAATGACAATGGCGTAGCTAACATGGTTCTGTTAATAAATCAAGCTCTGATTGAGAGAATTGGACTGGGACTTGTTTTATTTCTCAGATGCTATTTAGAACGTTGACAGTGTGCTCTTGTGGAACACACACACACATATACAACTACATTGAGAGCACTACTGTAGATGACATTTTTTCTTTCTTTCCACCAACCATCCTCTTGGAGTAGAAACTGGACTTACAAATATTTTACTAGATGGCTAAATTGAAGCAGAAGCAAATGTGACAACCAATTACATTAAAAAATGATTTTGATAAATTCATTGTTTTTCACAGAATTCAGGTTTGAAGGACACTAACAAAAAATCCCACAGTAAACTCTTGGGCACTTTTGGTAAACATAAGGTAAGCAGTGGTCTGATTATGAATTCTTTTTACCATGACCCCCACTTCTGTACTAGTCAACTAAATCAGCATTTCTCAACCTTGTGAACTTGAAGATAGGTGGACTTCATACATGCCAGCTGAGGAACTCTGAGTTCAGAACTACACAACTTAAATTTGACAAGATTAAGAAATACTGATGGACCTAAAGAAAAGCTACAGCTTCCAAGAATATATGTGTTTGTGGTTGGCAGGATCATAAACTGACAGGATCCAAATCTGTCTGGTAATTCAAAATATAAACTTGGTGAAACTGATAGATTTGTATCTATTCTATGATGCAAGACCACTGTCTGCTGCACGAATCCCAGTGGCCGGTTAGGTCCCACAGAGTTGGTCTTCTCTGGGTCCCGTCGACTAAACAATGTCGTCTGGCAGGACCCAGGGGAAGAGCCTTCTCTGTGGTGGCTCCAACCCTCTGGAATCAACTCCCCCCAGAGATTAGGAGTGCCCCCCCTCCTTGCCTTTCGTAAACTCCTTAAAACCCACCTCTGTCGTCAGGCTTGGGGGAACTGAGACACCCCCCCCGTTGCCTATGTAATTTTGTGCATGATATGACTGTGTGTATGTATTCTATCTTTTGGGGTTTTTCTTTCTTTTCATACTTTGTAATGTAAAACTGTTATTTTAGATTTTAATAATTAGATTTGCTACCATGTATTGTTTTTATCACTATTGTGAGCAGCCCCTAGTCTATGGAGAGGGGCGGCATACAAATCTAATTAATAATAATAATAATAATAATAATAATAATAATAATAATAATAATAATAATAATAATGGTATTACTAGATAAAACTTTAGTTTCTTACATTTTTGAAAAACAGAACATTTTCTTTAATAACACTAGAGAAATGAGAGAATTTTCACGACACATTAAATATTTAAATTTTATTACCTTGTAACTAAAGGTTTTCAGTGATTTTGTTCTGGAAATTGTGAGTATTTCAAAGTCTGCAGTTCATTTTTTTTTTTAAGTGTTGGTTTGAATGGTTTTTCAAAAAGTGGTAAAAGAATCATCTAGCCTGAAGGTGTTTCTTATAAAAATATCTGTAGCTGTCCCTCCAGATTGATTTTCAGCAGATGCCCTTTCAAAAGTAGCCCGAGTAAAATGTTACATTTTTTCAGACTTTTGCTAGTGGTACTCATTCTTATGTCACTACTTTCTTAAACAATATAGCTCCAATCTTCAAAATATTAAAGCTTGAGAATAGACAAATTTATGCAGGCTACTGACAGGAAATACAAAGTGTTTAGACCAGCGGTCCTCAAACTACGGCCCGTGGGCCGCATACGGCCCGCTGAGGCCATTTATCCGGCCCGCCGGTGATTGACAGGAGCACAGGAAAAAGAGAGCAAGAAAGAAAGAAAAGGGAAAGAGAGGGAGGGAAAGAGAAGTGGAGAGGAAGGAAGGAAGGAAGGAAGGAAGGAAGGAAGGAAGGAAGGAGAAATGGAGGGACAGAGGAAGGAAGGACTGTTTTTGGGGGAGTAATTTTTTTTATTTTTCTCTTAACATACATTCAAACAATACAGTGTACCGTCTAATTTTCCATGAATAAAATGCGGTATTTTGTTAGTAACTAATATCAATCATCAAAAAAGTTGCAAAAGGTTTTTTTCTAATTTTGTCATCCAGTTGCATTCATTTTTTAAAATTAAATTCCATCCTTAATGTTCCTTCAAAAAGTACACCAATTATTTTTCTAACTTATTAACCATTATGCCAAAGTGCTTCCTTCTTTCTTTATATATTTTTCTATAAGCCAAGAAAACCTTGTATAGCCAATCAGATGTTAACAAAAGAAAATTAAAAACAAAACATAAACATATATGAATTTCAGACTTCTTCCCCCCCCTCTAAATAGTACATTCCCATTTTGTTTCTTACTTTAAGATAAGGTATGTGCAGTGTGCATAGGGATTTGTTCATAGGGTTTTTTTTTATAGTCTGGCCCTCCAACAGCCCGAGGGACAGTGAACTGGCCCCCTGTGTAAAAAGTTTGGGGACCCCTGGTTTAGACAGAGAAAAGGGAAGGGAAAACAGAGTTATTTAAACAGTGAGTTTCTTTGTTTTGTGTTGTGTAGATTTGCCTGCTTTTTTCTGGCAGCACACAAATCACCCAAGTTGCTGATCAGAGTACATTAGCAAACTGTCACAAAAATTAAACATGATGAAAAGTTGCCTAGGATTTACTATGTAGTAATAGTCCATGATTATATTAAGATAAACGTACCAACTCATTTTGTTTAATTGAGGACATTGTTAAGTAACACTTTAACTTCTCAAACAGAAGGCAGCTAAATCAAAGTCCAAATCTCACAGCTTATCCGATGATGAAGACTCTCAACAAAATGTGTCTGGAAAAGAATCTGGGCAGTTATACAGGTTAGTAACAATCATTACATCTGTTTGTTTTAATATATTAAATAAAGTCCATACATTAAAGTGCACTTCTCTTGCAATATATGTAGTCATTACCTTTCAAGAAATGAAGAATTACAGCAATCCCGTTCTGACTAAGCTTCCTGATAAATAATACTGCACAAACGGCGTCCCAAAAACCTCTTTTATTTTAACGGCTGTGAATTCTTTTCATTCCCAGCCGTAATAAGTTCCAAACAATGTTAATGAGTCCAACAGTAGTTTTCCGGAAAAAGGCAGATAATCACACAAACCTTTATCTTTCCTGACATGCTGCCAAAGACCATTTAGCAAGGAGCTTTTCAAGGCCAAACAAAAACATGGAGTCAAAACTGAAATTACCCAAGTTGAACAAAGTTGCTTCCTGCAACAAGAAGCTCTGTTTAGTACACTTAAATAAGTGTGGGAGGGGCCAATTATCTCTAAACTTTATTCCTGAGTAGTCCTTCTCCTCTGTAACTGTTCTTGCCTTCTGGCCGCTCTGAACATGTACGCATTGAGAATAGGCTGCCTCTGTTCTTCTGTATTGCTCATGTCAGCCTCTGGAGGCTTTGGGGGCTGGATCCCTGCCTCTGACATAGGCCTTCTCCAGACTCCAGGCCTGGCCCATATTTCTCCCTGGCCTCCAGGGAGGCCTTGTTCTAAATGAAATAGAAACTAGTAACGCTTCATGTCTTCATGTCTTAACAAGCAGGAAGAGGGAGATTGTGATCCCGCTATATAGAGCGCTGGTGAGACCACATTTGGAATACTGTGTTCAGTTCTGGAGACCTCACCTACAAAAAGATATTGACAAAATTGAACAGGTCCAAAGATGAGCTACAAGAATGGTGGAAGGTCTTAAGCATAAAACGTATTAGGAAAGACTTAATGAACTCAATCTGTATAGTCTGGAGGACAGAAGGGAAAGCGGGGACATGATCGAAACATTTAAATATGTTAAAGGGTTAAATAAGGTCCAGGAGGGAAGTGTTTTTAATAGGAAAGTGAACACAAGAACAAGGGGACACAATCTGAAGTTAGTTGGGGGAAAGATCAAAAGCAACATGAGAAAAATATTATTTTACTGAAAGTGTAGTAGATCCTTGGAACAAACTTCCAGCAGACGTGGCAGATAAATCCACAGTAACTGAATTTAAACATGCCTGGGATAAACATAGATCCATTGTAAGTTGAAATACAGGAAATAGTATAAGGGCAGACTAGATAGATCATGAGGTCTTTTTCTGCCGTCAGTCTTCTATGTTTCTATGTAACTCTTTATGCAATACATAAGCTATGATTGTTTCAAGTGTATGTTTGCATTGAAGAAGCTTCCTTTTCATGTTGCTTATGTCAGGTTTCGGAACCAATAAAGATATACTGAGATTCTTCTAACCAATTTCCTTTGTTGCTACTCATCTATAAACAAAGTCTTTCCAAATCAAAACAGACAACACTTGCACCATTAAATATACTGCATAGTCTGTGAACTCCTGGACATGAACAGTCTTAACTCTTCGTCCCAGGCAGACTACCTAAACTTTGCTATTTTTTTTTGTTCTTCTGAAATGCACTCCCTTCCTTCTGGGAATCTGGACCATGTTCTACTATACCTTTTCAAAATAAGGTAACAGATATATATCCAGCTTTCTTTAATTTTATTGTATACAGCTAAATAAAAGGCATGCACATGTAAAGGTTTAGGGCTGAAATGAAAGGTTAAAACATTAATTGCAATCCCTGGAAAATGTTCCATCTTTCAGTCTGTCTCTTTTTTTCTCATTCCCTTTTTTTTCCTCCTCTTCTTTTTCTGTTTCCCTTTTTGAATTTTTGATCATCAAATAATAATTATTTGCTGTTTAATGAAAGAATGATATGCTTGCCACACTAATTTTTGGACACAACGGAAAAAATAATTGATGGAGAGATTAATTTATAATTCCATTTACCTTTTGAGAAATCCATTCTTTTTCCAGCCGTTTGGCTCGGCGGAGGAAGACAATGAAGCTATGCCGTGACCTTTCTGATCTAGTGGTGTACACAAACTCTGTGGCAGCTCAAGACATAATTGATGATGGTAAGGTTGTGTGTAATTTATATTAAGGAACGTATTAGTATTGCCTGCTTAATAGCAATAGCATTTAGATTTACAGACTGTTTTACAGTACTTTACAGTGCTCTCTAAGTGGTTTACAGAGTCAGCATGTTTCCCCCTATTATTTGGGACAATTGTTTATACCGTCTTTGGGAGGATGAAAGGCTGAGTCAATCAGGATCAAACTCTTGGTAGTGGGCAGAGTTAGCCTGCAAGTCTGCATCCTAACCACTATGCCACCACAATCCTTAAGTGTGTATGTGTAGGTGTGGCTATGTTTATTATTGTATATGGAAAACTGTGGGGAAAAAATCTTGATATGATGTGATGGCATAAAATAATTTAATATACCTTCCTTCCTTCATTCATGCAAGCAGGGGATAAATGAGGCTTCCAGTGGTTGCTGCTTGCAGGATTAAGTCTCAAAAACATTTTCTGTAATTATTATAGTCCTGTAGATAATACTTGTCTCAGATGGGCAACTTCTGGCTGATCATGTTTGGTCTTGAAAGAATTGGACCTTGGTAATACTTGCATAGGATTCCTCTAAAGATCAGGGTTTCGGGCTAGATAGGAGGGGAGGGTACCAGTTTACCCATTTCAGAATGGTTTAGAACATTATACATCTTATCCTCAGCCTTATAAAATGTGAATGAGGATTACTGAGTTGGATTATAAAATACACTCAATTTATGAGATCTCCCAGAAAAATGGCTAACTGATGTTGGAATCTTAAAAAAAATAATCATGCAGTATTCATGAGAAAATTAAAAAAAGAATCTTTTGAATCTGAATTTAATAAATCTTTTTCACTCATTGTGAAGCAAACAGGGGGTGCCAAGATAGGCAAAAGTTGACATAGAAGCTACATTATAATGCTGTAATGTTGCAACATGTATAAGCAGAATTTGGGCCACTAATGAGAATATTTGTGATTACTGTACTGCAATAGATTAAATTGATTTCAAATGTGTCACAGTTTAATTCCCATATAGTCTAGCAAGCGTGCCTCATAGGAATTTTAATACAAGGCATTCTGAGTTGAGTCCATTAAGAAATATCAATCTTATTTAATAAAAATGTCTGAGATATTCTTATTGTTATTGTTAGATGGCAGAATAGCAAATGGGGCAAATAGATTATCAATTATATGTTAAGGCTGATCTCGCACTCCCAATTTTGTATAATTTTACATAATTTTCATTGATAAATGCATTAAGTTGATTTAAAAAGCTAGCCTATACATTTGATAAAATAATAGACAGTTTTAGAAAACATTCCAATTTGCTACACGTCCTGTAACTTTTCATTCCTGCAACATGCCATTTTCTTCTGGTATAAAATTAATAGACGTTATAATCCCAAGTTTGGCATGGCAAAGGTAGAAAACAAGGGAAGATACCATTGAAGATACCATAAAACATTAAGGCAAGGTGTCTTTATAAAGAGGATTAAGTGGGTGGATTTATATGCTGGTATCAACTGCTTGTGACAAAATTACTTATGACTCAGTTTAGACTTGTTGATTCTTGTCTATTTGTAATTCATCTCTGACAACTGTTTAGAGTGTTTGTTTCACAATTCTTTGTTTTCCTTCCAGCCTGGATCTGGTATCTTCTTGCTTTTCTTTGACTTTAAAGTTTTATCTCACTTGCAATCCCTCCAGGCTTCCACCCAGCTCTGCCACTCGGCTTTTCTCCGGAATAAATTTTTTATTTATTGAATGTCACTGCATAGGTCTCAGCATGTATAGATACCAATATCTATCTTTCTACTCAGCAGCTCAT
This sequence comes from Erythrolamprus reginae, assembly GCF_031021105.1. Taxonomy (NCBI): domain Eukaryota; kingdom Metazoa; phylum Chordata; class Lepidosauria; order Squamata; family Dipsadidae; genus Erythrolamprus; species Erythrolamprus reginae. The sequence goes on along the minus strand of NC_091954.1, from coordinate 91,855,245 downwards.
CCAAGAGAGTGTTTGGGGTAGCTTTTTAACATCAGAATATTGATTGATTGATTGATTGATTGATTGATTGATTGATTGATTGGATTTGTATGCCGCCCCTCTCCGGAGACTCGGGGCGGCTAACAGCAACAATAAAGCATTGTACAATAGTAGTCTGATGTTAGAAACAATTAAAAACCCATTAATATAAAAAACCCCAAACATACATACCATGCATAGAATTGTAAAGGCCTAGGGGGAAGAGGGTCTCAATTTCCCCATGCCTGACGGCAGAGGTGGGTTTTAAGCAGCTTACGAAAGGCAAGGAGGGTGGGGGCAATTCTAATCTTTGGGGGGAGTTGGTTCCAGAGGGCCGCGGCCGCCACAGAGAAGGCTCTTCCCCTGGGTCCCGCCAAGCAACATTCTTTAGTTGACGGGACCCGGAGAAGATCCACTCTTTGGGACCTAACTGGTCGCTGGGATTCGTGCAGCAGAAAGCGGTCCCTGAGATAATCTGGTCCGGTGCCATGAAGGGCTTTATAGGTCATAACCAACACTTTGAATATCTATCGCCCTATAAAACAGATGACATACATCATTAATTATACTTTAGCAATCTTCTGCAAAGAATTTGCTATCTGGATTTAGAACTGCGACTGATGACGACTGAGGTGAAATCATCTTGAACTTGATAAGCACTATTAGAGGAAATGAAAAAGTGCTAGCAGACAGTTTTGTAGAACAGAGTTGGGGCGATCTTATAATGATACTTCTTATTTTGTCATGAGGCAAGTGTGTCTTCTGCAGTTTGTGAAATTTGAGTACCCCCCCACCTCCCAAAAAAGAAGTCAGCATTCAGGTTTTCATTCCCCTCAAAGATCACCAGAGGGATATATTGGATTGAAAATTCCAATTTCTGATATATTAGATTGAAAATTCCAATTTCTGATATATTGGATTGAACACTCCAATTTCTGATATATTGGATTGAACATTCCAATTTCTGATATATTGGATTGAACATTCCAATTTCTGATATATTGGATTGAACATTCCAATTTCTGATATATTGGATTGAACATTCCAATTTCTGATATATTGGATTGAACACTCCAATTTCTGATATATTGGATTGAACATTCCAATTTCTGATATATTGGATTGAAAATTCCAATTTCTGATATATTGGATTGAACATTCCAATTTCTGATATATTGGATTGAACACTCCAATTTCTGATATATTGGATTGAACATTCCAATTTCTGATATATTGGATTGAACACTCCAATTTCTGATATATTGGATTGAACACTCCAATTTCTGATATATTGGATTGAACATTCCAATTTCTGTGGAGAACTTTTAAAGTAAACCATGCTTACCTATCTCCATTGGCCCAAGTGACAATTACTTCTGATTGCAAAGACAGAGCTGAATTTCTACTTGTAACATTTAGTAAAATATCAAAGGGTATAGACATAAGATTTCATTTCATTAATTTCCCTTCTGACTTAACTTCAAACAATCTACATTATTACTTAAATCGTTTGGGACTCGTTTCTTAGTTTGGGACTCTCACTGTAAAATCTACTCCTTCTGTGTGCTATTTCTTCATATATTTTGCATTGCATAGGCATCCTTCAGTCTCAAAAGACCATAGTATCATAGCATCATAGATTCCACAGAACATGAAGCTTAGGTAGTTAGTATGGATAGTCTATCCTTCATATATTGCAAAGCTGCTATTATGATGCACCTTACTCTTCTCTTAATATGGTAAATTATTTAGCTTTACTAGATAAATGGTCAAAGCAATGGAAACTGCAGTTTAATGTTTCCAAATGTAAAATAATGCACTTGGGGAAAAGGAATCCTCAGTCTGAGTATTGCATTGGCAGTTCTGTGTTAGCAAAAACTTCAGAAGAGAAGGATTTAGGGGTAGTGATATCTGACAGTCTCAAAATGGGTGAGCAGTGTAGTCGGGCGGTAGGAAAAGCAAGTGGGATGGTTGGCTGCATAGCTAGAGGTATAACAAGCAGGAAGAGGGAGATTGTGATCCCCTTATATAGAGCGCTGGTGAGACCACATTTGGAGTACTGTGTTCAGTTCTGGAGACCTCACCTACAAAAAGATATTGACAAAATTGAACGGGTCCAAAGACGGGCTACAAGAATGGTGGAAGGTCTTAAGCATAAAACGTATCAGGAAAGACTTAATGAACTCAATCTGTATAGTCTGGAGGACAGAAGGAAAAGGGGGACATGATCGAAACATTTAAATATGTTAAAGGGTTAAATAAGGTTCAGGAGGGAAGTGTTTTTAATAGGAAGGTGAACACAAGAACAAGGGGACACAATCTGAAGTTAGTTGGGGGAATGATCAAAGGCAACATGAGAAAATATTATTTTACTGAAAGAGTAGTAGATCCTTGGAACAAACTTCCAGCAGACGCGGTTGGTAAATCCACAGTAACTGAATTTAAACATGCCTGGGATAAACATATATCCATTGTAAGATAAAATACAGGAAAAATAGTATAAGGGCAGACTAGATGGACCATGAGGTCTTTTTCTGCCGTCAGTCTTCTATGTTTCTATTTAAGCTAAATGTACCAACCTCTTTCACCCATTCTTCATAGAATTTCACCCATTGCCATTTTTGATGCTCTTATCTAAACTCTTTCCATTTCCGCAGGGTTCTTTATGTTTTGTTGCAACCAGAATTGGGTGTAGTTGTTCCGATGTGGTTTACCTTGTGCAGCATTGGTAAATTTAGTTTAAATAAGACAAATTATTACTTACCATGTTCTCAGCACTATTGATACAATCTAAAATTACATTGGTCCTTTGTAATGATATGTATACCTCGAGGCTCAACTACTGTAATGCTCTCTACATGGGGCTATCTTTGAAAAGTGTTCGGAAACTTCAGATCATGCAGAATGCAGCTGCAAGAGCAATCATGGGCTTTCCCAAATATGTCCATGTTACACCAACACTCGCATTGGTTGCCGATCAGTTTCCGGTCACAATTCAAAGTGTTGGTTATGACCTATAATGCCCTTCATGGCACCGGACCAGATTATCTCAGGGACCGCCTTCTGCTGCACGAATCCTAGCGACCAGTTAGGTCCCACAGAGTGGGTCTTCTCCAGGTCCCGTCAACTAAACAATGTCGCTTGGTGGGACCCAGGGGAAGAGGCTTCTCTGCAGCGGCCCCGGCCCTCTGGAACCAACTCCCCCCAGAGATTAGAATTGCCCCCACCCTCCTTGCCTTTCGTAAGCTGCTTAAAACCCACCTCTGCCGCCAGGCATGGGGGAATTGAGATACTCTTTCTCCTAGGCCTCTACAATTTTATGCATGGTAAATGTGTATGCATGTTTGGTTTTTATAATAATGGGTATTGGATTATTATTATATGCTGTTTTATTGCTGTTGTTAGCCACCCCGAGTCTGCGGAGAGGGGCGGCATATAAATCCAATAAATAAAAATAAATAAAAAATAAAATAAATACATCAGTGATGGGTTCTAAATTAGTTTGCTACCAGTTTGCACGTTGGCCTGGGTGGAGGCTCCCAACGCCGCTACTGATTCACAGAACCAGGATGAACTGGGAGAAACCCACTGCTGGCATACATATCAAGTTGTTAATTAGACTTTAAGGATTATTTTTTCAGTGTTTGAAAGCCTATTTTCATTTCCTTGCTGAAAATTTTGTGCACTGCTAAATTTAAGGATCATTTTTCATTTTTCTATCCTGAACCAGAAAAAAATGATAATGGGATATTTAGGAGGTTTGTATCATGGTGTAGCAAATGTTTTTTGTTTGGAAACCCTACAAATACAAATTAAACATTTCCTGTTTATGCCTTTTCCTGTTAATTATTTTAACATGCAGGATCAGTGGGGAATGTATTATCCTTCAGTGAGACAAGAGCTCATCAGGTGATCCAGCAGAAATCAGAGCAGTTCATCCTTTACAACCAGCAGCAGCTCACCAGAATCTATCCATCTGCCTACCGAATTGACTCTAGCAACTTTAACCCTGTACCATATTGGAATGTTGGTTGCCAGCTTGGTGAGTGATGCATGTTATTGTCACTTATGTAGGTGCCCAAACTTTTCTTTACCCTCTGGATATGCACCTGTTAATTATCTACCTACATTCATTCCATATGATGATATTGAATGCTAAGCTGAAGTCTACAAAGAGGAACCTTGCGTAGGTCTTTGGAGATTCAAGTTGTTGTAGGATGTAGTGCAGAGCAATATTAACAACATCATCTTTTGATCTATTTGCTTGATATGCATCATTGTTCTTGAATCAAGTCAGACTTGTCTAGCTTCATATCCTTCACTATATTTGGAGTACACTTCCCAGAATGGCCAATCAGCTTGGTGACAGGAATTCAGTCCTATCTGGAAGGTGCCAAGGTGAAGAAGGCTGGAGGCTACTGACTACCACGTTTATTACCTTCTGCTTGAATGATCTCTGGCAATTTGACATTACTAAACATGTGAACATGGATCAAGGATTAGGTGCCTCCACTTTTTACCCAGTAACTTTTTGTATCATGGGAAGGCCAAATCTCTTCCCAACATGCATAACTCCTGAAGAATGAGCAACAGAAAAAAATATATACAGTGGCACCTCTACTTAAGAACTTAATTTGTTCTGTGACCAGGTTCTTAAGTAGAAACGTTCTTAAGTAGAAGCAATTTTCCCCATACGAATCAATGTAAAAGCAAGTAATGCGTGCAAATCGATTAGGAAAGAAATAAAAGCTCAGAACTTGGGTGGGAGGAGGAGGAGGAAGAAGAGGAGAAGGAGAGACTGTTGTGGTGACTCCTCGGCTGCCCAGAGCGAAGGGAACATTTCTTTCCTCTGGGTGCTGGCAGAGGTTTATTCCCTATCCAAGCGTTCGCTCTGGACTGCCAAAGCCTCCTTAAGTGCCACCAAATATCATCCATTCAAGCATTTTTGCTGCTCCCATGATGGAAATAACATGCATTAGCTGAAAGAAAGCTGATATTTCTCACCTCATATTTTTCTCATCACTGGAACTGTTATTGGAAATAATATGTAACTTGACCACTTGAATTTGATCTAAGATGCATATTGAACTTCTTCAAATAAAAAAGTTTAAGTATAATAAATTAATTAAATTAATTAAATCATGTTTTAAGGTACTAAATGAAACTAATTTAGTTTGGATCTAATCCTATAAGTATAGAGCCAGATAATCAAATGATTACAGCGGTTAAGTTAAAAATCTGCTTATTCGACAGTGGCATTAAATTACCAGTCTGAAGGGCGGGTGATGCAGTTAAACCAAGCCAAGTTCAGGATGAATGGCGACTGTGGATACATCCTGAAACCGCAACAGATGTGCAAAGGTAATACAAGGCAGTGCACTGAATATATTTATTGTTCCTACTCATCCATTTATTAAAGACATCTTGGTTAATATTAAAATATGACACCTGTTTGGAGAAAACATCAAATAGGTTAGTTTGGAAACTGATCAGGAACAAGATATAATGACATATTCCTATTTCGACAGGAGATAGTTAAATGAAAAATGTAGCTTAGCTATGCTTTTGCAAACAAATGAAACATTTAATACAGTTGTTGATATGAATCTGTCTAATGAATTGTATTTGCTTACTTACCGTCATTTTCTACTTGTTGTGTTTTGATGGACAACAAAAATAACGAAATACCTTGAATTTATTTATTATTTTTGTCTAGGAATAAATTTGACATATTAAATTCTAATATTAACTTAGCTTTATTATTTCTTTTAATCTTCAATGTAGGTTTTTTCAAATGTGCAGAAAACAAGTTGTATTTCTTCATTTAAGATAATACATTTCTATATTTCTATCCATAGGCACTTTTAATCCATATTCTGGAGACCCTCTTCCTGCTTCCCCTAAAAAGCAACTTATACTCAAAATCATCAGTGGTCAACAACTACCAAAACCCCCAGATTCCATGTTAGGAGACAGAGGAGAGGTAAACTATATTGGTGAAAGAGTTAATTTAGTTCACTTATGGGAGAAAAGATTCACCGATAACCTGAAACATGCATGTATATGTTTCTAATCTGCATATGAAAAATGATGGATGGATGGATGGAGAGAGAGAGAGAGAGAGAGAGAGAGAGAGAGAGTCATTATTAGTTAATAATTACTCCATAAAGCTCATTGCATATATAAAACTAATAATTAAATAAGCATATCAATTTATATATACAGTGGTCCCCCGATTATCGCGAGGGTTCCGTTCCAGGACCCCTCGCGACAATCGATTCTTTGCGAAGTAGCGGTGCGGAAGTAAAAACACCATCTGCACATGCGCAGATGGTGTTTTTACTTCCGCCGCAGCAGCGAGGAGCCGAAGATTGGGGTTTCCCCGCCGCCCACGCAAACTCCTCGCTGCTGCCGCGCCCGCTGCTTGTCTTGTCCGCCGCCTGCCTGCCCGCGCGCCCGCCGCGCGCCCGCCCTTCGCCCGCCCACGCCGTTCGCTCGCGCCGCTTCCCAGCTGAGTCCTGAAGCCAGAAGGCAAAGGCGAACTTCCGCGTTTGGCTTCGGGACTCAGCTGGGAAGCGGCGCTGGGGTTTCCCCACCGCCCACGCAAACTCCTCGCTGCCGCTCACCCGCCCTTCGCCCGCCCACGCCGTTCTCGCTCGCCGCCGCTTCCCAGCTGAGTCCTGAAGCCAGACGGCAAAGGCGAACTTCCGCGTTTGGCTTCGGGACTCAGCTGGGAAGCGGCGCTGGGGTCTTACTGGCCGCCCACGCAAAGGGGAAACCCCGGCTCCTCACTGATGCCCGCCGCTCGCCCTCCCGCCAGCAAGAGGGGGAAGACCCAGGGAAGCCGCCCAGCAGCTGATCTGCCCGGGGAATGCAAACTCCACCATCTACGCATGCGTGGCCATAGAAAAAAAGGGGCGCGCATGCGCAGATGGTGTTTTTACTTCCGGGTGGAAAAATCGCGATATAGCGATTAGCAATGATCGAGAGCGCGAAACTGGGGGGATCACTGTATTAATAAAACGATAATGTGCTTTGCTGGACATGTGCTCTGCATGAGTGCAAAGTCCAGCAAAGACTGAAATCAATTGGATTGATCACATGATCAGAGAAAAAGAGGAAGGCCAAATAAAATCTGGACACCAATTTCAGAAAGACTTAAAAAACAGCAACTTTAAATGGAAGGATGCGGAGATTGGAGCTGTGGATTGAGAATAGTGGTGTACGCTAGTAGTCCAAAATGTGCTACTTAGAATAGGATGGGGGGGGGGGAAACACTTGCCATGTGACACACATCTGAATTTATGTCATTTAAAGCTGTTCCTTAATTTATAATAAATTTCTTGTTAATGTATTCTTGCTAAAAAATGAATTTCAAAATATACTTTGCATTTCATATTAATAATCAAGGTATGTGACCTATGGCCCATGGAACCATATCTGATGGCACGTGACACTTTGCCCTATGTCAGCTGCATCACGCAAGTGTGTGCTGGCCAGCTGATTTTTGGCCTTGCGGAAAGTGGGAGCGGAGGGCGGGGAAGCATTTTCGCCCTCCCCAGGTTTTAGAAGCCACTAGGGAGTGGATGGCGAAAAATTGCCAAACGAGCCAAACAGAAATGAATTAAAGAAAGGAGAATTAATTTATTAATAAACAGTCTTTCATTCATTAAAAACAGTTTTATAATAAAAGTTCACTGTCAGAAAATTTAAAAATTGCAAGTAATTTTTGCGGGAGAGTTGGAGTTTTTTTTTTAAGCGAAGATTATGATCCAACAGACAACTATTGGAAATAATAATAATAATAATAATAATTATTATTATTATTATTATTATTATTATTTCTTGGATTTGTATGCCGCCCCTCTCCGTAGACTCGGGGTGGCTAACAACAATGATAAAAACAACATGTGACAATCCAATAATATAACAACTAAAAACCCTTATTTATAAAACCAAACATACACACAAACATACCATGCATAACTTGTAATGGCCTAGGGGGAAGGAATATCTCAACTCCCCCATGCCTGGCGGTATAAATGAGTCTTGAGTAGTTTACGAAAGACAGGGAGGGTGGGGGCAATTCTAATCTCTGGGGGGAGTTGGTTCCAGAGGGCTGGGGCCGCCACAGAGAAGGCTCTTCCCCTGTTGGACTGAAATAAAAAGCTTTAGTTAATTTGTTGGTTCAATTGTGTGATTCTTTAATTGTTCCATGTTTCTAGAACCACAGTACAATTTTTCCCGCCATTTAGTATACCATGATAATCACCTAATAATGCTAATATAGCTATATTTGCATCTGCAAAGAAATCCTTTGTACTAAATCCAATATGGACAGTTTCATCTTGGCAGTTGCTTTGCAAGATATCACGGTAACATTTTTCTTCAATAAATTTAATTTCAAGTTTTTTAAATGGTCATATCAGAAATGTAAAGCAAGGGCAAGAGACTGTAATTACAAGTCCCATCATCATTCATTTTAATTCTGTTGACTAAAGCAGAATTTACTCTACAAACATTTAAATGGGTGTAGGTTTCCCATACCTAAACCACATATTCAAAACTATGACTACAGCTTTCTCAATATCGTGTACTTATATTTATCTGAATAAAATCTATGCTTATTTCAAAACATCTGGTTAGCAAAATTCTAGTAAATGGATCTCATCTCATCATTTGAATTCAAATTCAACATTTACTATGAATGTCCCAGCTATAATATCACTGCAATCTAATACAATAGTTTACTCAGTCTTTAAAATCTGTGGATGCAATATAAGGTGGATATTTACTTTAGATATTTATGAACTGGTCTCAAGTAGATTTTGTGTTTCTAAAAATGTCTCAAGCAGATAATCGATCCATTTGTTGAAGTTGAAATTATTGGGTTACCAGCTGATTGTTGCAAAGACCAGACCAGAGTTGTAGATGATAATGGTAAGAGATACATCTTGCAGATTTTCAATTTCTCACCAAAGACTGTGTTGACAAAATTCAACCATTTTGCTTCTCAATTTTGATGTCAGGATCTCTTGGCATATTGAGCTCTATAAATGAGGGCTAAGGGCTGCTGAAGGGTGCCCACCCATGTTTTAAAATGGAAGGTTTAGAACAGGGGGGTCAAATGTGAGGCCCACGTTGCCTCCCTGGAAACAGTGAAGGACTGGCCCGCAGTGCCTCTGCCAGTGAAAATGGACTCTTGAGCTCCATTTCTGGCTGCAACGGCCTCCTGCAACCCTCTGCCAGCAAAAACAGAAGCTCTTCCGAGTGTTGCAGGAGGCCTCCATAGCCGGAAATAAAACTCAGGAGCCTGTTTTCGGTAGCAGAGAACTCAGGCTGCCACAGGCGCCCCTGACATGAGTGACATCATGCAGGCCATGCCCACTCTGCCTCCCCCCCAGGTCAAAGGCAAACCAGATTTAGCCTTCAATGAAATTGAATTTGACATTCCTGGTTTAGAACAAGTTCAGGAGGGAAAGGGGAGTATTTATGAGCCGGGGTGGCGCAGCAGGTAGAGTGCTGTACTGCAGGCCACTGAAGCTGACTGTAGATCTGAAGGTCAGTGGTTCAAATCTCATCACGGGCTCAAGGTTGACTCAGCCTTCCCTCCTTCCGAGGTGGGTAAAATGAGGACCCGGATTGTGGGGGCAATACACTGACTCTGTTAAAAAGTGCTATTGCTAACATGTTGTAACCCGCCCTGAGTCTAAGGAGAAGGGCAACATAAACATTGAATAAATAAATAAATAAATAAATTTAAATATTAGTTCTCCAAGCAGGATACATTTGTCAGGGGGAAAAAGGACACTGATTAAAAATGGTCTTTCAGTTAGGGTGTGAATGGCCCTTGTTTCTCAGCCTAGCTCCCTCTTCTTTGCCATCTGTTCTGGGACTGAAGCTGCAGAGATTCTGATTTGAAAGTCTCAGTTTCTAGAAACTTTTATCTTGATGGATTAGGCTGTAGCTTTGGTCTGACAATAATGTGGGAGTTTTGATGCTATCAGATAAATGAATGGAACAGTTGGTGAGTCAGTCAAAATTCAGCCAGTGGGGTTAATGGAATGCCGAGATAATGCATTTGGCTTGTCATTCCTTGGTGTTGGAAGCAAAGCATGAATGTATTTGGTTACATATTTAGCCAAGGACAATGCTTAGACTTTTTAAAATGTTAATATGAAATCCTCATATACAGTTATATATAATTTAATTTAATATACAATAAGCTTGGTTACATGTAATATAATTGTGTTTGCAAGCGATTTAAATTAAAATAGCCTAAAGCAGAAATACTTTTATTGGATGTCATAAGGTTTTATCTATTAGTACGCAATCAATTCTTCATTAAATAAAATTCCTTTTAGATTTGGTATGTAGATGACTTGTAAATTGTAAATAAAAAATAACACATATTCCTTCTGATTAATGCATCTGCTATATATTTTGTTCCTCACAGGATTCAACCCTGTTTGGGAAGAGAGCCTGACTTTTACTATCCACATGCCTGAAATAGCTTTAGTCCGATTTCTAGTTTGGGATCATGACCCGATTGGCCGAGATTTTGTGGGGCAAAGGACTGTGGCTTTTAGCAGCTTGATGCCTGGTAAGTCCATTGGTTTTACTCTCTTTTCTTTAGCTGCTTCACTAGCAGGTGAAATGAATATCTTTTCACAGTCTGTGGTGTGAGAAACTCTAATGATGTTCCTGGTATCTCTTAAATACTTGAGAGGAAGAAAGTTTGTAGAGCAAACGAAGAAAAAACATTGCCCTTGCTGAGATGGAAAACTAAACCTAAGAAGGACCTAATCCTGTGAGCTGATTGGAGTGAAAATAGTTTCACTACCCTGTTTCCCCAAAAATAAGATGTACCCCGAAAGTAAGGCATGTCAGAGGTTTTGCAGAATTTGCTAATATAAGGCACCCCCAAAAAATAAGGCATAGTCAAGTTTACATACGGTACGGTGGAAAAACATACGGTACCATTCAAAGCTGTTCTTAGCGGTACCGTAATAATGTGGCACCCCTGCTGGCCCCTTCCATCGCTTTGTACCGTCCAGTACAACAGACACAATCTGCTGCTATCTCACCGCCATTACAGTCTCCACTACAGTGTAGATTGTAGTTCCTCTGGTGGCCGGAAGCTGCAATAGCGGGAGTATACTGTTGTACCATATAAGTGCCGTCGTTTGTGTGTGTGGGTGCCATACTGACAGGTACCATACCATAATCAGTGTACCGTACGGTACACTTTCTTTGGGGGTGTCAGCTTTTCTGCCTGTGAATTTGTCTTATTTGAGAAATATAAGGCACCCCCCGAAAATAAGACGTAGCACAACTTTTGGAGCAAAAATTAATATAAGACAGTGTCTTATTTTTGGGGAAACACGGTAATATAGTGCAGCCTTTTAAGCTATTTGAGATTGGGATTCCAGATCTATTGATAATATTCTTTAGTAAAGTCTATTCATTGGATAAATGTTGAACAATGTAAATATTAATACCAATAATCTAGTTTGTCTTTTCTCTTCTGATTTGTAAAATCAGCGCGGACGTTCTTTCCAACCAGAATTCCTATTTCCAGGTATACAGTTTAGTTCAGACTATTGTGGCATAGTTATTAGAATACTGATGTTCGTCCATTATATTCAAAGAGGACCTTGACATCTATCATAGACCTGAGTCGCCTCTGTGCAGATCCACAGCTGCAGTTCCCAGTGTATCCACACCTGCTGCTTTATCCCTCACCCATCGCCACAGGACTTTTCACAGGAATTTTTTGGGGGTGTGTGTGCCAAGACTTAGAATACTGAACTTAGGGACAGAAGCACACTAGATGACTTTGGGCAATCTTTCTCAAATCAATCTACTTCACAGGTTGACAATTGTGGAGGAAAAAATAGGAAAGAACTCCTGCCTTGTGCTCCTGCACAAAAGGTGGGGTATACCTCTAACAACTAAAACAAGTATTTAAGCTTAACCTCTATTTTTTGCACTTATTCCCTTGCCTTGTACTATTAGATATACTATCTGGAGGTTGTAGAGTAACATCTAGAAAATAGCAGGATTGCTTACCAGTTTACAGGAAGAATCTGCATCAGATTGCAGGTTTTTCAAACACTTATGGTATCTTTCAATTCTCTGCAAAATGAAAATATTTTCTTTCCTTATAGAACAAGTACCGTATTTTTGGAGTATAAGACCTTTTACTCCCTAAAAGAGACTGAAAATTCTCTTAAGTCTTTGCAGGCTTATTTTCATTCCTCCTTCCTCTGAAAAAGGTTTTTTTTAGCTCTAATCAGGGGATAAAATAATGTGCTGAAGCTGAATGGACTAAGGACACTAGCTAGATGAATACCTGCTAGGTAGATTTTCCCCCTATTTTCTTCCCCCAAAACTAAGATGGGTCTTATACTCTGGTGCATCTTATACTCTGAAAAATACGGTAGTTCTATCCTCCGTTCAATTTTGGAGAGTTTAATCTCATTAAGTCAAGCTTAATCAGAATAAAAAAGTGGCTGAAACTCCTGATTGTTAACCTAGTTTAGCTAAAAACATACTTTTCCAATAGTACAGTAGTTTGTTGTTTTTTTTAAAAAAACAACAGACTCTCACACATGCAAGATAAGTCTGAAATTTTTCTCAGTTCATTTTTTCCTATCCTCTAGTCTTTGTTTTATTATTATTATTTATTGGATTTATATGCCGCCCCTCTCCAAAGATTCGGGGCGGCTAAGAGCAATCATAAAACAGCGTACAATAATAATCCAATACTAAAAACGATTAAAAACCCATTAATATAAAAAAACCAAACATACATACAGACATACCATGCATAAAATTGTAAAGGCCTAGGGGGAAAGGGAATCTCAATTCCCCCATGCCTGGCGGCAGAGGTGGGTTTTAAGTAGCTTCCGAAAGGCAAGGAGGGTAGGGGCAATTCTAATCTCTGGGGGGAGTTGGTTCCAGAGGGTCGGGGCCACCACAGAGAAGGTTCTTCCCCTGGAGCCCGCCAAGTGGCATTGTTTAGTTGATGGGACCCGGAGAAGGCCAACTCTGTGGGACCTAACTGGTCGCTGGGATTCGTGCAGCAGAAGGCGGTCCCTGAGATAATCTGTGTCCTTTATTATTTTGCCATGGCTGGCAAAAGTAGGTAGGACTGTAACATGTGATGTGAAACCACCAAATCATGTTATGGATTCATTTGATGCACTAGCTTTATTCCATATACACAGATAGTGCCTGAGTTCCCATAGCACCCCTGAACCAAACCTTCATAATGAAGACAAATATAAATGTATATGTCCCAGGATAATGTTGCAGGATCCAATCTGGGTCGGTCACTGGGATCAGAGGTTTAGTCTTCTGAGCTTTTGGATTTGTGCTGGAGCTCATCTCCAGGGAATTTCTCTCTAGCAGAATGTATACCCAACCTTCTTTTAATCTAGTCTAGCATCATGTGTGAACTATTCTATGTATAACATTGTAGGATAGCATCTTAACTATGAAACACACCATTTCTGATGATGTTCACCTTCACCAGGTTATCGTCATGTTTACTTAGAAGGACTGACTGAAGCATCAATTTTTGTTCATATAACCATCAGTGAAATTTATGGAAAGGTAAGAGATAAGTATTCAGTTCTACATACTGAACAGTTAAGATTAACATTTGATAATGAAAGAGCACCTGTTGATTAACTACAGATTTAAGCTACAACTTCAGCTTTCTGGTTTAAAAGTACAAATGTCTGAAGAATGTTCAAGTTTGGACTGAGTTTTTTTTAAAATACTTAATACACAATTGCTTTCACTAGTGCCATCTTCAGATATATTGGCACTCGCAATATTTCTGGAGGACATCAGACTTAAGTTTCAAAACCACAAATTGTCATTTGTGCTTATAAGGCAAGTAAATGACATTAATTATATATTAATGCTACTTTCCTTAGATTGGATAAATTACTGTGCCCAAATATTTATGGGAACATTTTTCCTACTTACTTTTTTATCACACCTATCTCTTTATTTAAAAAATTATATTGATCCCTCCCATTTTGGGATTAATAAGAAAAAATAGGGAGTTACCTAATAGCTGGGCTCATTTAGCACTCATTTCTCATTGAACTGCAAAAATACTTCTTCACCAGAATTTGTTGCTTTTATTGGTAATTGCTTAGTTTTAATCAATTTTAAAGCAAAGCTACTGCTGTTCTCTTATTACTGTTTCTGAACTTGGAGAATTTTAAAACTTAGATTAAGTTTTAAAATGGCAAAGAATTTATTTTTTGCAAACTGCTTTTTCTCCGTTTCTGTTATGAAAGAGTATTTTAGTTGCTTAGGGCCATAGAACCAATAGAGATGCTCATCTCATATCATGCAGATATAATCCTATGTTCAATTTTTGGCATTTCTAAGTCAGTTACAAAAGACTCCCATCTGAAACCCTGGTCAGTTGAGGGCATTAATTTGCAAATAAGAAATTGAAATGACTTTGATATTCTGTGTCCCTGGCAGCAATATTTAAGATATTTGAGTTGCTATCATTGCAAAGCAATTGCAAGCAATTGTATTTATAAAAGACAGTATAAACTATTGATTGTCTTTTCTGACAATATTTAGGAAAGTTCAGTAATTCTGAACTCTGATTTATTGTTAAGACGACAGCCTAGGTAAATCTCAGACTAGAAGTTCACGGGCTATAAATCAAACTGAACTTCAGGATTATATGTCACATTTGGCTCTTTTGGTTTATTATTTATTCAATAAATTCATCTGATCCTAACTGTGGGTTCAGTAAAGGGTTACCATTGCATCCGAATTCAACCTATGATTTGGGAATAACCTACTTTTTGCATTTAGTTTCATGATCTTGATGCCCACATATGCAGTTTTAATTGTTCCAAGCAACTTTATTTTTAGTGATTCAAGAGGGAAGAAGAACCAGAAATTCTCTAGCCATTGTGACAATAATTGTACCACATTTCAGCCAATTTCAGTTTTGTAAACCAACAAAAAATACTTTGCAGCATTGCAATGTGCAAAAGAGGCCCTCTCTAATTGGATAAAATCAGTACATTTTTCTAGGATGCACTCATTACCGGTAATCTGTTTCACATCATGGGACTCTTTGCTTCATTGAACAGCCTATTCCATTGAATTAGCTAAGTGCTGATGTTAGTAATCATTGCCCTCCTTTTCCTTATTTTTCCCTTATCCCCTTAAAAATGGGGGAGAGAGAGACAGAGAGAGAGACAGAGACAGAGAGACAGAGACAGAGACAGAGAGAGACAGAGAGAGACAGAGACAGAGAGTGAGAGACAGAGAGAGAGAGAGAGCTACCTCTTGGTTTCTTGTTTTGAAGAGCTTTTCTTCCTTTTGCTTCGTGCACTCCCCTGTATTATTGCTCCAGGAATCTAGAACTCTGATTCTTGACTTGGATCATTATTCAAAGAAGTATACAAAATAGATGGGTATTTCAAACCTGAGGATATGTTCGGAAATGTCCCCTGAAGCCTCTCGTTCTCTGTTTGTTAGAATGCTCTGAAAACAGAGATTAGCCAAAAAACTTTGTGTTACCCATTAGCTATTTATAGCCACGCCAAGGATTGCTAGGGATGTAACTGTTGTGCAAAGGATTCTCTGACTTGGTCCTTCGTGAGTTGTCGCCTTTATTTTCGGGCAGTAACTGACAGAGGGTGGGAGAGTAACCTATGTTACTTTAAAGGAAGTAGAAATCTTAATAGGAAGGCTGCAGAGGTAGTCCTCGACTTATCACAATTGAGCTCAAACTTTCTGTTGCTAAGTGACAAATTTGTTAAGTGAGCCTTGCCCCATTTTACGACTTTTCTTCCCATAGTTGTCAAGTGAATCACTGCAGTTGTTAAGTTAGTAACATGTTTGTTAAGTGAACGCGACTTCCCCATTGGCTTTGCTTGTCCGAAGGTTGCAAAAGGGGATCACATAGTCGTGGACCACGGCAACCGTCATAAATATGAGTTACCGTAGTTGCCAATCATCCAAATTTTGAGCATATGACCACAGGGATGCCGCAATGGTTGTAAGTGTGAAAAATGGCCATAAGTGCCATTGTAATGTAAAAGAGTCACCAAATGAACTTAGTGAGGACTATCAAGTTGGTTGTTACATTCAGTTGGACTTGTCCATCTGAAGGAGGCAGTGGAATGTCAAAAGCAGCTCTGCCATTTTTCTGTAGTAATAATTTACTATATTTTATTTACTTACTTACTTACTTACATACATACATACATACATACATACATACATACATACATACATACATATACAGTGTTCCCTCGATTTTCGCGGGTTCGAACTTCGCGGAAAGTCTATACCACGGTTTTTCAAAAATATTAATTAAAAAATACTTTGCAGGTTTTTCCCCTATACCACGGTTTTTCCCACCCGATGACGTCATATGGCATCGCCAAACTTTTGTCTGCATTTAATAAATATTTTTTTAAATAAACTTTAATAAATAAACATGGTGAGTAATCATCTAAATGGTTGCTAAGGGAATGGAAAATTGCAATTTAGGGGTTTAAAGTGTTAAGGGAAGGCTTGGGATACTGTTCATAGGCAAAAATAGTGTATTTACTTTGGCATCTCTACTTCGCGGAAATTCGACTTTCGCGGGCCGTCTCAGAACGCATCCCCTGCGAAAAGCGAGGGAACACTGTATATATATATTGGATTTGTACGCCGCCCCTCTCCGCAGACTTGGGGCGGCTAACAACAGTAATAAAACAGTATACAGTATAACAATAATCCAATACTAAAAACAGTTAAAAACCCATTATTATAAAAACCAATCATACATACAGACATACCATGCATAAAATTGTAAAGGCCTAGGGGGAAAAGGCAAGGAGGGTGGGGGCAATTCTAATCTCTGGGGGGAGTTGGTTCCAGAAGGCCGGTGCCGCCACAGAGAAGGCTCTTCCCCTGGGCCCCGCCAAACGACATTGTTTGGTTGACGGGACCCGGAGAAGATCCACTCTGTGGGACCTAACGTATGCATTGTCTTCTGATTCAGATAAATTGAGTTTGACGTTTCTACTTTTTTTTTTTTTTGCCTTTCAGTGGAGTCCTTTAATCCTCAATCCCAGTTACACTATCATGCATTTTCTAGGAGCCACAAAGGTAGCTTTTAATTTAGCATGCAATTTTGCACCGGCTAGATGCTTTTACCATCCCTCCTCCCTTTTTGGAGGCTTTCTGAATCGCATGATCTCTTACTGCCATAGTGCTTTATTGCTCATCAAGCATTTGAAAGTTTGTGCTGCTGCTTCGAAGGTCCTGTGTGATAAAAATAACATGCTTTGGGGCCAGGCTAGCTTCTCACCCAAGGAAATGTCTCGCAAGCTTGTCATATGCAATTAGGAAGTGTCTTATAAAACCTCTTTTGCTTCGAGGCAGGCTGCCTTTTTTTCCCTCCTTACACATGCATGAACTCATGGTGAGCTTCACCTTTTTTTGGATGAGCTAGATGTGGACTTGCTTCATTTGATGGCTTTCTTTGATTTGCTTGGGATTTTCGTATCAGTCACTGCTCAGATAATGTGTGCAAATACGGCAATGTAGAAGTTCTTTATGTAAAACAGGCCATTCCTTTCCCCACCATCCCAAATCTCTAGATATTATCTCCTCTCCCATTTTCTTTTTCTTTCTTATTTTCCAGAACAAGCAACTAATAGGACTTCGAGGGCTTTTTAATAAGAACTCCAAACATAATTCCGTGGAAAACAGCGCTAATTATATCCGAAAAAGGTCACTCGGGGACCGATTCCTTCGACGCACAGCCAGCGCTCCAGCCAAGGGCAGGAAGAAAAGCAAAATGGGCTTTCAGGAGACCACAGACCTTAAGGAAAGTGTATCTGATACTTTGGACTTGAAAGAGAAGGAAGAAGGTTTCAGGCAAACAAGCAGAAGTCTACAATTGCGTCCCATCTCCATGCCTGTTGGAAAATATCTCCTGGCAGGGTTGCCACCACCAGACCAGGATGTTAGTAGAGTAGTTGAAGTTACCAAAAGTGAAAGTACATCTGGTGAGTTCCCACTTTCAGGATAATAATTTTGAGAATTTTTGACCTTTTGATCAAGTCAGTTCTGTGTTTGTTGCTTGAAACTTAGTCTAGCAGGATGTACAGATATGTATACACGAACACTGCATCTCATTGTATACCTAACATGCCATTTGCTTTTGAAACAAGGCAGTGGCCCAAAAAAGTGGTGAGTACCAAGCAAAATAAATTAAATTCAAGATAGGAATGGGAATCTCACTAATTCTAAATTCTAAACAACCAACTTTGTTTATTGTATCTCTCCAACCATCTTTGTTTCCACTACAGTGTTCCCTCGATTTTCGCGGGGGATGCGTTCCGAGACCGCCCACGAAAGTCGAATTTCCGCGAAGTAGAGATGCGGAAATAAATATACCGTACTATTTTTGGCTATGAACAGTATCACAAGCCTTCCCTTAACACTTTAAACCCCTAAAATGCAATTTCCCATCCCCTTAGCAACCATTTAGATTATTACTCACCAGGGTTATTTATTAAAGTTTATTTAAAAAAATATTTATTAAAGGCAGACAAAAGTTTGGCGATGACATATGATGTCATCGGGCAGGAAAAACCGTGGTATAGGGGAAAAAACCACGAAGTATTTTTTAATTAATATTTTTGAAAAACCGTGGTATAGACTTTTCGCGAAGTTCGAACCCGCGAAAATCGAGGGAACACCGTATATCAATTCATTGCTTTTTGTTCTGTAAATTTCTTACCTCTCTCTTTTTTGAAAGTCTCATTAACTCCATGCAATCACTAGTCTTACTCTTCTCCTCTTCCTTCTTCTTCTTACTACTTACTCCTTCTTATATTTGGAGAATATCTCTGGGACCGCCTTCTGCCACACGAATCCCAGCGACCGGTTAGGTCCCACAGAGTTGGCCTTCTCCGGGTCCCGTCAACTAAACAATGTTGTTTGGTGGGACCCAGGAGAAGAGCCTTCTCTGTGGCGGCCCCGACCCTCTTGAACCAGCACCCCCCAGATATCAGAGTTGCCCCCACCCTCCTTGCCTTTCGCAAGCTCCTTAAGACCCACCTTTGTCGTCAGGCATGGGGGAATTGAAATTTTCCCTTCCCCCTAGGCTTATAGAATTTATACATGGTATGCTTGTATGTATGATTGCTCTTTAAATTGGGGTTTTTTAGATTATTTTTAATATTAGATTTGTTTACATTGTCTTTTTTATTGTTGTTAGCTGCCCCGAGTTTTCGGAGAGGGGCGGCATACAAATCTAATAAATAATAATAATAATAATAATAATAATAATAATAATAATAATAATTTGTTTTGAAATATGATCCTCATTCATTCTCTCTATATGACCAAATTGCTTAATTGCACTTCGTCCATATTAGTCCTACTTTTTTCTAATCAATCCACATTGATTCATTCATTAACTATTCATTCTTGAATCCATCTTGTTTTGTTTTAACATTTTAAATATGCCATTTCTACTGCATTCAACTTATTTTTATATCCCTACTGCCATATCTAACTCTTAATACCATATAAAATAATGGACAGAAGTATGCTCCAACTACCTCCATTATCCACTACCATCCATTATCTTTTTACCAGCATTTGTATGTCTTAAAATGTTTCCACTTCATCATCTTTACTAAACATTCTCTCAAAGTGTACAAATTCACCTACCTGCTCCAATTTTTCTCGTTGTATTTAAACAACTTGCAATTTTTACTCCAGTTTATGTGTCAGTTGTGGCTATGTTGGTCAAGTTTAATTTTCAGATCCATATTTCCTTTTACATTATATAGTCTGGCTAATATTCATTGCAAATCATAGAAGAAACAGCCTGGTTAACCACAAGCATTCATTGTATATTAATCCATCAATACTTTAAACAATCAAGGAACATCATAAATTCTTGTCTTAGTCTCTGCTCAGGGTTGAACCAATGTTTTATTCTCCATTTTACTTCCATCACAGATTGCTCTTATCACAGCAATAAAGTTTCGCCTCCATATTGAAGCCAAGTATTTGGTAATTCACAATGGTTATAAAGAGCAGTCTGCTTTAAATAACCTTGAAAGTCTAGACTATATTTTAAATTATATTAGAGGTAAAGGGAAAAGAAAATATTTATATATTAGCAATACAAGAATCTTGCTGTTGAACAGAGTGCACATTTTCGGTATTTCATTCAAGAGTTCTGATAAATATGCCTCTTGTTGCAGATGGTGTTTTAACAGAGCTATTTTATTCTGTCTTTGTTTGTCATGCTCCTTTATAGTACAAATCTGAATAGGAATACAGCTGAAGGTAATTCTACATGTCTGGATTATGATACCTCATTGACTTTCTTTATACAAATATTACATCATGATTGCAGTGATGTAATAAAGCATTGAAGAAAAACTTCAGTGAAGTGCCACCCATTGTATATTTTTCCCATTTCTTCACATCACATGGATAATTTATAGTAAATGTACACTCACAAAATTAATTTCTTTTCCACAACTGTGACTGATTTTACATTCTCCATTTCTCTGTGGATAAATGAATCTTAAGAAAGTAATATAATATTTATAACAATTTTTTTTTTGTGTTCTCTTTTTGGGTTGATTTAGCAGAAAGCAGAAACAATACAAGTGAGGATTGTACAAATGTAAAGAAAACCATCACCTCTTCTGAGAAAAATCCATCTTTTACATACCTGCTTAAGAAAGATGTACCCAAGTCTGGTACATGTGGTACCCTTTGTTCTGATGAAAAAGGAGAAAGCCTAAACTTTGCAATTGGGATAGCTGAAACCTATTTCTCCACTGAGTATTGGAAAAGTAATTTTCCCAATGAATTTGTTCATGTAAAGGAAGATCCTGAAAGAAAAAAACATGAAGACATAGACTGCATGGATCCAAAAACTTTGGAGACAGCTGCATTTTGCAAAGAAAAGCAGAAGATAGCAGATGAAAAATCTAACATGGAATCCCAAACAATTTTAAATACAACAATAACCAATGTGTGTGGGTTTAATTGTACACCATCTATCCCAGATAGTGACATTTCTTGTCTGATTAATGATGTCTCTCTGGTTGACGAGAGAGAAAGGGATAATTCTATTTCAAAGCTGATAGATCAAGTTGATGTTACAAGTGGCTCAACTGACTTAACTCTTGTTTCAATTCCTTCTGATATTAATAAAGAGAACAATGATCTAAAGTCCATACACCTACCAGGTACATCACTGAATGAACAAAGCATCATTTTGGATGATAAATCCTTAAACTTAAAATCAGCTGTAGCAGCTTGTTCAACTGGTTCAAGAGCAGAAAATACCATAATATCCACCCCTAAGACAACAGGGTGTCCTCTGTACACAATTATCCAGGAGGCTTCTCTTTCTCCAGTTTTTCAGCCTGCATTAATGAATAGATCTGTTTGCAAGGATACGCAGGATGCAAAAGGCAGTTGCATAAATGATGGTGCCAAACACACTTCGTATATTTCACCTGTCAACATGCAGAAAGCAAACCCTAAAAGAAAGTGTGGAACAAGCTGGGAATTTCTCAGCAATAGCAACTCCTTTACTTCTGACATAGAGAATACCATAGTTGTCCCAGTCACTTGTGCAAATTCTACAGGTAGCAGCCTAATGGAAATTGATGGGGAATTACAAGACCTCTTGATAACTGCTTTTGAATATAAGATAGAAGATATGAGCCAAGTTGCTTCTCCTCTGAAACTTAAGCATAGTCAGGATACACTATACTATAACAAAACTATATGTGAACCCCTAAAGAGCGTGGACTTTCACAGTGAAAACCTAGCTGAAGGTTTAAAGTTTAACAATGATAAGAATCAGTATTTTCCATACCCACGTCAGCAGACGTTTGAACTTTTGTACAATAATTGTTTGAAAATTTCAGATGCACAAAATGAATTGTTAAACGTTCCTCAATCAACCAACATCACTGCTGCTCTTAAGCCCAAAAATGTTCTGCCTTCACCCTATCCTGGAGCTCAAAAGCAACACAGCCCTTGTAAATCGAAAAGTCTTGGTGACTTAACCTCAGAAGATATCTCATGCAATTTTGAGAGCAAGTACAAATACATTAGCAGAGGTTTTATTACATCTGGTATGAGAGACAATATGGTGGCCACTCTCAAGGCCAAGAAACCATCAACTACAGACATTCTGACCGAACAACTGCGGAAACTTGTGTCTTTTGATCAAGAAGAGAGTTGCCAGTCATTTTGTTCTAAACAGATCGATGACTGCCCAAAAACGCTGGTCAGAAAACTCTCATCCAGAAGTCAGAGTAGAGTGAGAAATATTGCTAGCCGTGCCAAGGGACGACAAGAAGCCAATAAACAAAAACCTTCTAATGTTAGCAGTAATGTAACAGACATAGTCCTTCGAAATAAGCCCCCAGTACCGCCTCATATCATCAATAGGCATTCTACTGGATCTTACATAGCAAGCTATCTAGATAACTTCAATTCAGATGACCTAGAACGCAGGGGGGTCCCAGAAGGTGCCTGCTCATCTTTGCAATTTGGGTACAGTGACCGGTTTTGTACAGATGACTCCCTTTTAGAGACCAAGCCAAATGAAGATGACAAACCAGAAATCTATTTTCTCCTAAGACTATAAATTGTAAAAATGTATATCTTCATTGTTTACAAGCTTTGTCGCTGAATGAAGGATTATCAGTAAGCAGTGAACCAATTAGCCTTTTAATTACTCAGATTTTTTTTGGTACTGCTTGAATCGTGTAATTAATTAGTGTGTCCATTCTGATAAATGTTTATGTAAATAGTTGTGGCAACATGTCATGTATTTGTTTTCCTTTTTGAAAATTTCTTGCTTTCTACATGAAGTGAATTCTGCTATCCAGTCTACAACCATATGCAACAGAATTTGTTACAGCTAGGGAATGCTATGTTTGCTGCATTTTTCAGCTACTACAGATTTTTAGAGTTAATTATCATCCATCATATAATTCTCTCCCTGAAGAATTACATATTTAAATTTACTGCCTTTTCCAGATTAAGCAAAATGTAAGATAGCCTAAATTTAAATTTCAAAACTTCCATATTTATTAGATAATACTAAATTTCCCACACTGAGTGGAACAGAACGTTCTTCCATAAACTGCAGAAATTTTCTTCTTTACAAATTTTGCAGTGTTTATTTTATTAATTTGTTGGATTGTGTATCCTGTTTCTTCTTCTGTTGCTGCTGCTTTATTTATTTCAACAAGACTCCCAAGAAATCCAGTTCTTCCCTTAATTGTTTTCAGCAATACAAGTGTGAGTTAGTGTGATTAAGGAGTTATGTGACTTGTTTTTGTATCATTTCTTTGTAGATATTTGATTGTTTTGATACCGCTATGTTAGAGCACAGTAAATAGTGGATATTGTTCCAAAGAATATCCTCTGGATTGATGTAAAGATTCGTGCTTCTTTCAATGGCTATTTAAATGAAGTGGTGCTGTGATGTCGAAGAGGTCATGAGTTGAATTGGCGGGGGGGGGGGGGGGGAGGGGTTGTTGATAATGAGATAAAAAGAAGATCCAGCAAAGCAGTTGACAAAGTTGCTTTGCAAAGCTCAAAGCATTAAAGCAGCTGCATCCTCTAGCACAGACGTGTCAAATTCATGGCCTATGATATACTGGCTTTAAGTGACGATAATCGTGTGACAACAATGTGACACGAGTTTGTCACCCCTGCTCTAGCTGGTTCACACATTAACTTTGAAGACAGGATCCAAACCATCTCTACAGAGTAGCCCGAGTTGAAATAGTGTCACTGTTGCATTTGTACCTTCAAACAACTGAATAGTGAGCACTCCAAAGGATGTGGCTGCTTTAACCTTTAGACAGAAATACCTTATTCATATTATTACTCTTGTCACAGCTTTATTGAAGATCGGTGGTTTTTAAGAAGCATCTCCTTCTTAAAGGACATGTTCATAATGTACAACTATATAAAAGTATGGCTAGAATTATGTAGCCCACAAAAAACCACCATCACAATTTCAATTTTAAATTTCATGTTAATTAAATAATCTGTTCACAGAAATCAATACAGATGTAATATTACTTAATTTCCTAGCAACAGCATGCTACAAGTTCTTCCTATATTGTTTTATCTTTCCTCATTTGTATAGTTTTGTTTTACGTGAAGCAGAATTAGCCAATTGCTGAAATTGGAATTTGGTAACAAATTATAGTTTTCTAATACCCGATTTCTAGAATACTGTATGAGGAAGGGTCTATATAAGTTTGGGTGTTATGTCTTCCCAAACTTTTCTGTGAGCAGTTTCTATTTCCTTTGACCTAAAGGTGAGGTTGAAGAATTTTTGCTATTCATGTATTTATTTTCTGTATTTGGCTATGAATGTACTTAAAATGCAGTAGCAAAGTGGTATGCAATAACATTATAATTTCACACATAGAAACAAAAAATCTTTATCTTGCTGCGGATTTGAGACAAGGGCTTTTACTATCTAGTTAATGCTAAGGGTGGAAGGAGAGTCACCTCAATATTATGTAGCAGTGTTTTAGCAGCTTCATCTGCATTGTGTAATGAGAAATTTTGTTCAGTGTAAAAGGTATGTACACCTCTTTTGTAACATAGGATATTATTTGTATTCATGAAAGGAAAACCTTAAAATAAATTTGTAATACCCAAATATATGCTTCTGAGCTATGAAGTAGAGTAACGGTGTCAAGTAAATGAAAGTTTATAATTGGAAGGCAGTTGTTATTTACAGACCTTTATTCATGGGAAATACTATTTCCAATTCACAAAATGGGTATTAATGTAACTTTGAAGTCTATTTGTGTGTGTCTGTGGGTCAGCGTTTACATATTTAAATTGGATTTGGGAACTTGTGAGATCAATTAACAGGCGTCCCGAAGAATAATAAAAGAAAAAGGTGGGGATAGGATAAATATCCATACCACAAAGGTAATTTCCAAATACAATATGCCTTATATGTATACATCTTTCTATATCCCTTCTTTTGACTTCCCTCTCTTTAGACACTCCTCCATTACACAACACTCTTATATAACTTTATTGGCAAGCTTTTACATCCTTTGGCCCTCTGACTTGCTCTGAGTACGTTTCTTTCCAGCCCTAACCACATGCTAACGATGTTCCCAGCTCTTATCGGTTTGCAAGCTCTTTCATTGTTACTCTCTTCCAAGAATGTATTCCATACCTGATCTTTGTAGGGTTATTTTTTCATTGCTTGGTAAGCAATGAATACCTGGTAAGCAGATTCTTTTCCCTTTTTTCCTCCCCACAAACTAAGGTGCATCTTATACTCTGAAAAATACGGTATGCATAAGCAGTGCATAAGCCATGCTGCAGGTTGCAATAAACCTGCATATTATTTATATTTTTAACATGTCTGTGAGGCAAACTATAGATCACAAGGCAAAGTCAAGGCAGAAGACAAAAGGCAGTCCTCAGGGCAAGACAAGGCAGGGCAAGGCAAAAGGCACAACTCAAAGTTGAACGATATGTAAGTCAAAACAAAAACCTCTTCTTGGCAAAGACTAATTTCCCATGGCTTGTTCTTAAGTCAGTGCTTCTCAATTACAGTGATACCTTGTCTTACAAACTTCATTGGTTCCGGGACGAGGTTCTTAAGGTGAAAAGTTTGTAAGATGAAACAATGTTTCCCATAGGAATCAATGGAAAAGCCATTAATGCGTGCAAGCCCAAAATTCACCCCTTTTGCCAGCCAAACCGCCCGTTTTTGCACTGGTGGGATTCCCCTGAGGGTCCCCTCCATGGGAAACCCCACTTCCAGACTTCCGTTGCCAGCGAAGCACCCGTTTTTGTGCTGCTGGGATTCCCCTGCAGCATCACAAAAACACGGAAGTCCGGAGGTGGGGTTTCCCATGGAGGGGAGCCTCAGGGGAATCCCAGCAGCACAAAAACGGGTGCTTTGGCTGGCAATGGAAGTCCAGAGGTGGGGCATCCCAGTGGCGGTAGTGGGTTTGTAAGGTGAAAATAGTTTGTAAGAAAAGGCAAAAGAAATCTTAAAGCCCAGGTTTGTATTTCGAAAAGTTTGTATGACGAGGCATTTGTAAGACGAGGTATCACTGTATTTTCTGCCCCCCCCCCCCCAGGAAGAAGCAAACATTTCAGGTGCCCCCAGCTTTCTGATCTGGGCCCCAATGGAAATTTAGTGTTAATATTTATTATTTTACTTATTACAAGCTGCAAGAAAACTAATGGCTGGGGAAGGCTGCTCTACCCACTTACCTGGGAGTAAGTCACACTGAACTCTCATAGGAGCCTGTTTTTGGTTAGGCAGACATAGGCTACCGTGGTTAGGGCCCGCTTTTGACATGGGGCCAGGCCAGCTTAAGCCAGTGTTTTCAGATCGCTGGACTGGCCCATAAGTGCCGCCTCTGCCAGGCACTCACAGCGAATGGTGTGGAAGGAGGCTTTAGGGTGCCGTTCAAAACTTTCACCCAGCTGCAGAGAATGTTCCGCCTTGTCCAGCAGCGGGTTCGCCATGCCGTTCATGACTACTGCGGCATTTCCGAGAACCTCAAGAATCCACACAGCCAACCCACCCCGCCTGGCCACCTTCTCTTCCAGGCTCAGAGCAGCATACAACTGGGAAAACACTCCCCATCTGGGACAGTTGATTGAGAGGGACCACGCATGTTCCCTGGAGTCACATGTGCCCCTCTGGCGTCACTCCATGGGGGGTGCACTCCAGTATTTGAGAAGGACTGCCTTGTCAATCTACTCCAGCTATTTCTCGTGAGGAGGGATGCAACAATCTTTTCCTAAGTAGCCTTGCAGCCCTTCTCTGAACTTGCCTGTGCTCCACTCTCTATGCCCTTGGATCGAGTGGGGGAAGCCCGTTCCTTATCGGAGGGGATCTGCTGCATATCATTGCCTGCACTGGCTGCCAATCAATTTCCAGTCTCAATTCAAAGTGTTGGTTATCACCTATAAAGCCCTACATGGCATTGGACCAGAATACTTCCGAGACCACCTTCTGCCGCACAAATCCCAGAGGCCGATTAGGTCCCACAAAGTTGGCCTTCTCCAGGTCCCATCGACAAAACAATGTCATCTGGCAGGACCCAGGGGAAGAGCCTTCTCTGTGGTGGCCCCAGCCCTCTGGAACCAACTCCCCCCAGAGATTAGGACTGCCCCCACTCTCCTCGCTTTCCGTAAGTTATTAAAAACTCATCTTTGCCGCCAGGCATGGGGAAATTAACACCCCCCCCCCCCCAATTATCAAGGTTGGTGTATGGTTTGATTGGATTGTGTGATCATTTTATTAAAAGGGTTTTAAATTGTATTTTTTTAAATTGGATTTGTATACTGTTTTATGTTGTTGTGAGCTGCCCCGAGTCTTCGGAGAGGGCAGCATACAAATCTAATAAATATAATTATAATATAATATAATATATAATAATATTGCCACTGCCTGTCAGCAGCCAATCCTCTCTGAGGACAGTCAGCTCTCTGCCTGGATGACCACCTCTCCCAATGCTGAGGGGCCTCGGACAGCATCGTCCTCAGCCCCTAACCTCTTCAAACATGCCAAAAGCGACACGCCATTCCCCATCAAATGGTCCCAGTTCCAACTCTTCCTCCTCCAAAACGGGCTCTGATGGGGCTATGACAAAAATATTTTGTTTTGCTAAAGTAGCAGGTTTGTGACTGAGTCACAGATCGGGAAAACTTGTGTGATAGGCAACTGCTCAGTTAACAAAAAGTAAGCCCCTGAAATGCCAACTCTGAAACAATTTACTTTTACAAAGAGGAAATTAATTTTAATAGAAGAACATTTATGGCTGTTTCTGGCCATTTATGGTTTAAAATGAAACATTTTAAAGTCTGTAATTATGCAGATAAATGTAGTTATTAACATATTTCCATCATTTTGTTTTTAATGGATTCTCCTTTTGAAGCACGTCATGTCTACTTTCCTACTGGCAAATGCAATTTTAATTTAGAAAATTGCAATTCATCATTGTTGATTACTATTTGTTTATTTTCTATATAACATTACTGTACCATTTTTTATCATAAAAAAAATAAATGATGGGGTCTAGTTCAGAAATCAAACACGAGACAAGAAGGGCAGACTAGATCCATAAAAGCAGGACAACATTTTTTTAAAGTATAATTATATAAATGTCTAATAGAACTTAAAAGAGCAGCTGCAGTTTGGCTTTACAAAAAAAAAGGTAAAAGATTTACACTTGGGAAAGAAAGATAAAATAGACACTAAATGTGAAGGAGCAGTCATTGGGGACATATTGGGTATGAATAATATATAAATCTGTCAAAAGGGGCCAGTGAAGGTTTTTTTTCCTTTGTCTAGCACAGAGAATGGATTGTCTGCAACTAAAGAGACCAGAAGATAAAAGACCAGGACACCTGATGAAAAGCTTTTTTTTCTACCTTCTGTTGGGAAATAAAAAAGGACATAAAATTTCAAAGCAAAGTTAATTTTGAGGAGCATGGTGCCACAAAAGTCTAATTAAGCAATCTGGAAGCAATATAATTGAATAAATGAAATAAAATGTTTATGCAGAATACTTGATCCTACTGAAATCAGGACATAACACTACCAATGGATATCTAGAATACGAAGTAATCCAAAAGCTGTCTGAGTTCAATTCTACTGATGTACCCGCACAATCATTGGAAAAAACTAACTCAATCTTAATTTCAATTCTTACATACTTTGCTATTCTCATTTCCTATCTTTCACCGCTTAATAAAAACGACAAGTCATTAAACTCAATGTCTGCTATCGAAGCAGACAATCTTTCCTACCCCACCTCCTCCTTAGATTTGTTAAGTTATACATGGTAAAGATAATAAATATGGTCACTGGAATTTAAATTAAGAATGAAACATGAATAGAACTACTGTAATAATATGTATATTAAGGAATATAATGGACTTCTGTAACTCTCTGTAAATTTTACCTTTAAACTTATTATGGTTATACTCTCCTTTTTCCTCCCCGCTTTTTGATTTTGTACTCCCTCCTCCCCCTTCCCTTTTTATAAAACTAAGAAATTATATTTAAAAAGAAAACAATACTAGCAATTCAAGAGGAAAATTCTGAAGAAAAATTGGAAAATTCTGAAGAAAAATTATTCAGAATTCAAGTGCAGTAGTCATTCATTTTATTCAGTAATATATGCCCCAAAAATTATGAAGATAACAGATTGCTAAACAGAACAACAAATGAAACCCAGGTAAGCAGGACTGATTAACGAATAGATCGACATTGGTCTTCAACAAGTTGGTGCAAATTGTATAGCATTTATTTTTTTCATCAATTTCAGATCTTTTTTGAAATTTGTAATTAAAATTGTAGCACTTAGCGCTTTATTATCTTGGGAAAGCACAGAGATTTTTCTTCTTCTCTTGGTAAGGTAGAATTATCTGACAGTAACAGAATATGACAAAGGCAATAAAAATTATACAATTGCTGACTAAATCTTATCTGGATATGGCTATGCATTTGCCTATAACTGTTATGGATTCTGGTTAGAACTTTGGTTAAATTGGAAATAACGCTTACTGAATGCAAGGTTTTATAAACAAAAACTCCATCTTTATTCCTCCGTATTCAAAATGCATTACAGGCAGTCAAATTCTTTCATCTCATTTCTTCACGATCAGAGCACACAAGCCTTTCTCAAGCTCTCCTCCCTTATCTTAAGATTTATGGCTAGGCTGCGTTATTTCAAAGCAATAAAAACAGCTGTTAAATAACAGAGAAAAGGCTAGCTTACTTCGTAGCGCATCGTGACATGTCCATAATGGATTTACAACATTGAAAACTCTGCCCTTCTCCACTGGTACCCGGACATGATGAATAAATCACTTAAGTAATTAACCCGTTCCTCCCCTTAATATTTCTTCCCTAACACTTGTTCTCTGCATCTCTGCACCTGCCTGAAATGCGGATTTAACCATCTATTATCTATCTCTTCTTCACTGGAGTCTGGGCTCAACAGCGTCCTGTGGCTGGCCTCCCACCTATTCTGACACCTGTAACCCAGGACCTGCCACTAATTTATAAACACTATCTGTATCTGCAAACTCTTCAACATCTTCCAACTGACCAGGAGTATATACAACAATAACAAAATATACAATTGTTAGGGGGAAAATGATTAGAAAACCAGGATAGAGAATACAGTGATCTCTCGGTTAGCGCGGGGGTTACGTTCCAAGACCTCCCGCGCTAACCGATTTCCGCGTTATATTGGATGCGGAAGTAAAACCACCATCTGCGCATGTGAGCCATTTTTTTCATGGCCGCACATGCGCAGATGGTGGAGTTTGCGTGTGGGCGGCGGGGAAGACCAAGGGAAGATTCCTTCAGCCGCCCAACAGCTGATCTGCTCCGCAGCGCGGAAGCAGCGAGGAGCCGAAGATGGGGTAAAGGCAAAGGGGAAACCCCATCTTCGGCTCCTCGCTGCTGCCGCGCTGCGGAGCGGATCAGGTGTTGGGCGGCTGAAGGAATCTTCCCTTGGTCTTCCCGCTTGCCGCTTGCCAGTCCACACACGCCCCCCTGGATGAGCCGGCCACAGGGGCGAGGGGTGGGGATGAAGGGGCAGGACTTCCCGGGCGGAAGGCGTGCTCGGCTCTGCCGCTCCAGCCCCTTTCGGCCGAGCCTCCCCGGCCAAGCGGCAGCCTTCCACCGGGAGGCTCAGCATTCCGTCAGTCGTAGCGCTGGCTGTCAACTTTTCTTTTTAGCACTGGGGAGGCAAGTCAGCTCCTGCCCAGTTTTAAAAAGAAAAGTTGACAGCCAGCGATTGTTCCGCTGCCGCCAGCATGGCCTGGCTGGCAGCGGAAGATGTAACGGAGCCCACGGGGGATTCGCCTTCCTCCCACCCGCAGCCGAGACTGATTGTGGGCTCCTTCGCAACCTCGGAGAGCTTCCGGGGCATGAAAGCTCACGAAAACCAGGAAGCTCTCCGAGGTTGCGAAGGAGCCCACGATCAGTCGGCTGCCGGCGGGAGGAAAGCGAATGCCACGGGGCTGGGCTCGGCTCCCCCCTCGGCTCCCCCCCTTACCAGCCCCGCCGCGGAAGGCTCCATTCTGTTCCCTGCCGGCCCGATTGAGCGGCCGGCGGTCTCCATTCAGGGAACAGAATTTAAAAAAAATTATTTTTTAATATTTTATTTTTTTAAATAATATTTTTTGAAAAAACCGCGTTGCAGCGTTTCGCGCTAATCGAGAACGCGCAAGTCGAGGGACCACTGTATGTCTATCATTTGACATCTCTCTCAAACTGAAAATAAAGATGTGTTGCACTTCACAATTAACGTCTACATCAGTGAAGGGCTCCACTTACTTTTTCCTACCGGTACCGGAATCGCGAGGCGGGCGCCAGCATGCGAGTGCCCAACATGTACGCATGCTCCTGTGTGAGACTTCACTTCTGTGCAGGCACCCGAAGTGAAATCTCTCATGAGGATGCTCGTGCGGGCGGGATTTTGGTAATTTTCACCTTTTTTTTGCTTCTGCACATGCACAGAAACAAAAAAAGGTGAAAATTGCCAAAATCTCGCCCACACGAGCACCCTTGTGCGAGATTTCACTTTGGGTGCCTGCGCAGAAGTGAAAAGAAGGTGAAAATTGCTGAAATCTCACCGCAATTGGGGCCCTCAGTGAGATTTTGTTTCGGGCGCATGCACAGAAGCAAAACCTCATATGGGGTTGCACACACATGTGTTGGAGGTATGCCTGCCTACATCAATGTCCGGAGCCCACTAAAATGTCCAACTGGATCGTTGATCCCATTCGTACCGGGTGGGGCCCATTACTGATCCACATATCCTATTTTGATTGGATATAGTATGCATCATGAAAATAATAATAGGAGAATAGACTCTGGAATTACATGTTTGGTTATGGCTTGAGTTCTTGTTACTTGCAGGCCTGTTTAATTCACATACATTCTGCCCTCCTTTTTGTAGTAATCAAGAGGGCAGGTTCAGGATTTCCCCCCTTCATTGTGTTGGGTTGGAAATAATCCTCAATAGTAGCTCGCTCACCCTGGAATAGTTTCCCCCAATTTAAGCTGGCTCCTTTTCTGCTAATATCTTAGAACAACTGTCTTTTTTCCATTTTCCAACAAAGCACAGAACAAAATATCCAACTTAAATGCAGTCAGTTGCTCAGGGAGGATATGTAGTTAGTTAGTTTGACTATAAGACACTTAGAATTTATGTATTGGTTGTAATTAACTTTGTGGCATGTTTTGTCCTATGAGCCACCTAGACCTTTTGTTAAAATAAACAGCACATGCATTTGTTTTTATTTTTTTAAAGTTTTAAAATACAGTATACTAATGAGGATTTTAAATTTTATTTTACAATTTTAAAACAAGTCAATTGACCAGAATGGCAAGATTTTGTTATTAAAGTCAGTCTTGGTAAAGCTTCCTCTATTTACAACTGCAATTGAGTCAAAAATTTTGATTGCTGAGCAAGACAGCTATGGTGAATTTTACCCCATTCTACAACTTTTCCTGCCACAGTTGTTAAGTGAGTCACTGTAGTTGTTAAGTTGGTAACACCGTTGTTAGTTGAATCTGGCTTCCCCGTGGACTTTGCTTGTTGGAAGGTCTCAAAAGGTGATTAGATGACCCCAGGACACTGCAAGCATCATAAATACATGCCAGTTGCCCGGCATCAAAATTTTGATCATGTGACTATTGAGACCCTACAACAGTCATGTGAGAAATGGTCATAAGACCATTTTTCTCAGTGTCATTGTAACTTTGAGTAACTAAATGAATGATAAGTCAAGGAATACCTGCGTGAGTGATAAGTCAAGGAGTACTTTTCTGTGGAATTGATTTCCGGATCTAGTCTATCTAGTGGCACCAGTGACAATCTTGCAAGTATGACTGCTTTTTCCTACTCTTCTTTAATTCCAGTTAATAAGGGTGGCATCTGAATTGCTTCTGAATGTTATCTCTTTCCTTTGAATTTTTAAAAAAATGATTCTGCCTCTTTTGCCTAAATAATTGTTTTTGCACCCAATCCTCTTCCTTACTTTATATAATAATTAGCAGTGGGAACTGAGGGGGAGGGCGGTGCTATTAAAACTGTTTATTTCTAGGGAGTCCACTAATTTAAAAACAATTATTCACCTGTGTGTTTCCCTGTTGGTTCATGCTAACTTGTGTAATAAAATAAAATACATATTTCCACTAGTGCCTGCAGGACTAGTGTCTTATAAAGCAGGAGTCTCCAACCTTGGCAACTTTAAGATATGCAGACTTCAACAGTCAGAATACAGTGTTCCCCCAATTTCCGCGGGGGATGCGTTCCGAGACTGCCCGTGAAAGTCGAATTTCCGCAAAGTAGAGATGCGGAAGTAAATACACCATTTTTGGCTATGGACAGTATCACAAGCCTTCCCTTAACCCTTTAAACCCCTAAATTGCAATTTCCCATTCCCTTAACAACCATTTACTCACCATTATTACTGGTATTCACAATTGAATAAGATACTTCATGATCCTGATATTTATAAACATAATTATTTATTAACAATAATTTTTTTTTTGTTATTTATTTGCAAAAATTATTAGTTTGGCAATGACATATGACATCGGGTGGGAAAAACCGTGGTGTAGAAAAAAACCCGCAAAGTATTTTTTAATTAATATTTTTTTTTAAACCGTGGTATAGGCTATTTGTGAAGTTCAAACCCGTGAAAATCGAGGGAACACTACTGGAAACTGAAGTCCACAAGTCTTAAAGTTGCCAAGATTGGAGCCCCTTTCTATTAAGGACAAAAACCTATAATTTCTTAAGAAGCTCCAAATCCAACCCTGTAAAAAGTTAGGTTTGGAACTTTTTAAAGGTTATCTGTTATTCTGGAAAAACGGAACACTTTTCTGAGCTCAGAAAGTCAATAGATTGAATGGGATGCAGCAGACTTTGTTCCTTCTGGATGCTTTGCTCTTTGTACCTTTCAGAGTCTTAGCCCCCCTGCTGAAGCAAACAAAATGTGACCGAAATGCAGTTCCCTTAAGGTCTTTCTACTCAGAAAGAGAAACAATGTGCTGCCAAAGCTTCCTGTCTGGTTTTTGAAAATACCCATAGATTGAGAAAGTCATGTACTGAATGTTCTTCTAATAACAAAAAGATAGGCACTTCCTCCTCCATGGTGATTACTCACACCATGAGTTACTCCTCCTCCCCTAAGGCTATATTGGCAACAACAATAAAAAGCTGTGACTTTCCAGATGTTGCTAAATTTCAGTTCCCAAGATTCTCAGCTAATCTACAGGTGGTGCTTGACTGACAACCATTTGTTCAGTAAAGTTAAAATGGCATTGAAAAAAGTAACTTATGACTGTTTCTCACACAAGCATTTGTTTGTTTGTTTGTTTGTTTGTTTGTTTGTTTGTTCGTCCATCCATTTCATTTCATTTCTATGCCACTTTATCCTGAGACTCATTCTGGGAGTTCAACTTCAATTCTGGGAGTTGAAGTCCAGAAGCCTTAAGGTTGCCAAGTTTGAAGACCTCTGTTCTAGGATCATGTAGACATCTGAATTTGAAGAGCACTGTATGGCATTCTGCATACATACCGTATTTTTCAGAGCATAAGACACACCGGAGTATAAGATGCATCTAGGTTTTAGAGGAGGAAAACAAGGAAAAAAGTATTCTGAACCAAATGATGTAGTAATAGATTATTTAATAAAATACCAGTGTAGCAGAATACTTTTACAACCATGTATACTTTTTATAACCATGTACACTTTTTACAAACTTCAAACTTTACAGCTTTAAGATTTGTGGACTTCAACTCCCAGAATTCCTCCTCCAATCATGCTAGCTCTGAAATGGAAGTTGGAGTTCACAAGTCTTAAACTTGCCAAGTCTGAAGACCCTTGCATCCCTAACCCAGGGGTCGTCAAACTTGACAGCTTTAAGACTAGTGAACTTCAACTCCCAGAATTTCTCCTCCAGTCATGCTAGCTCAGGAATGGGAGTTGAAGACCACAAGAAGGCGAATTAGAAGGCGAAACCTCCTAACTGGAAGGAGAAACTACCCCTGCTTTGCAAAAAATGGCCCATTTTTGCCTGTTTTTCTGCAAAAATGGGGCATGCAGAGGGCTTGGGAAGCCTGCAGAGTGCTCCTAGGGGGTGGGAGAAGGCAAAAATGCCCCGATTTTTGAAAGAAATAGCCCATTTTCTGCCCTTATTTTGCAAAAATTGAGATGTTTTTGCTTTTCCCCACCCTGTAGGAGCACTCTGCGGGCTTCCCAAACCCTCTGCTTGTCTCATATTTTCAAAGAATGGGCCCATATTTCACAAAAATGGGATGAATTTAAAAACAAAAAAAGTCAGTGACTCAACTTATTGAGCCAGAATTATTTGATTTCTCAGTATTTCAGAACAACTGTAAAGTTTGATTCATATCCCCATGATCAGAGTGTGTGTATGCTGAAGACAGAAAGCACTGAACATTGGAAACATTAATGACTTTGAACTGAACACTGGCATAATCTTACTTGGAACTGAATCACAAAAATCAATAGGTCTTAAGAATAGTGAAATATGTGTTTGGAGTTGTCTTGCGACAGTTACATCTACTGAAAGGAATGAAAAGACTATTCCAATTATTTTATCATCTTTTTTCTCTCTAAGGAAGAGTTCTTCAAACTTGGCTACTTTAAGACCTGTGGACTTCAATGAACTTCTGGGAATTGAAGTCCACAAGTCTTAAAGTGGCCAAGTTTGAAGACCTCTGCTCTAAGGGAAGAACAACACTGCTAGTATAGCAGTGGGTTGCTCTCTGTTCAGATCAGTTCTAAGAACTGGTAGCACTGGCAGTGGGAGGCTCCGCCCACCCTCACAGGACGCTTCTATGCATGCGCAGAAGTGGCGAGTCAACCATAAACCAGTAGCAAAGGGTTTTAGAATCCACTACTAGTATAATACAGAAAAATTCTGAATTGAAAGATAAATAATTTGCAAATGGGTATAGCATTATTAATAGATAAAAACTTGAAAAAAATTAGAATGTCGTGCAAAAGTTCATTTATTTCAGTAATGCAACTTCAAAGATGAAGCAATTATATTAGAGAGACTCATTACATGAAAAGCAAGATAATTCAAGCCTTGATTTGTCATAATTGTGATGATTATGGTGTACAGCTCAGAAAAACTCTAATTCTGGGTGCAGTGCACACAAGCTAATACAGAGCAATGCACACCAAGACAACTAGACACAAGAACTCATTTATCTTTTCTTCCTTTCAAATATGTTCACCTATACTTTTATATCTTTTCTTCTATTCTTTTCTTTATTTATATTATTACATATCTATTCTCTTCAATGTGTATTATGTATTGAACAAAATAAATAAATAAATAAATAAAATAAATAATTAAAAATAAATAAATGACTTAATGAAGCACAATGGACTAACACCAGCAGCTGACATGGCTCCCCAAATCAGCACAAACTCTGGAGAGGGGCGGCATACAAATCTAATAAATGAATAAATAAACAAACTTCACATTGGATTTCAAGCATCTTGCAGTATATGCCTCTCCATTCTTCTTCCATACTCTGGGTTCTTTATGAGGTGTAAAAGTTTCCATGTCGATATTGTTGTATGTAAAATCCTTGTTTTATTGATTACATGTAATATTTAAATTTTCTGAGATTGTGGATTTGGGATTTTCATGAGCTGTATGCCATAATCATCACAATTATGACAAATCACAGCTTGAACTATCCTGCCTTGCATGTAATGAGTCTCTCTCATATATTAAGTCTCACCTTTTAAGTTGCATTGCTGAAATAAATAAACTTTTGCATGATATTCTCATTTTTCGAGTTTCGCCTGTGTTATTTCTGAAACAAGACATACTGGTTTGGTTCATCCACAAACCACTGTAAGACCCAATGCCTATTTGACATTTCATGCCAAGCCTAGCCAAACACAAACCTTAATATGTTTCACCATTTGAAATAATACAACAACCACATCACACTTCCTCTTATTCTGCATATTACCACTAAAGATGCAGAAAAAGGCAACAGGTGGAAATTCTTAAAATTTTGACTAGCAAATTTAAACTTCTTTTGCATAATTCCTTTGTTGAGAATTGTTCCTTTCTATAGACAGTGGTGGAAGAAAATGTATAGTGTATAGTGGTGTTATTGTTATTTTTTTTCCTTATCTGCTCTAATTAACCAAAAGCTTTGAAATTTTAACAACAACCCTAAAGCCTGTTACACCAGAATTTTTTTGGATATCCTTAAGGCTTTTGTAAAAACAATACTTTTAAAAGAATGGCTGATATACCTAATCATACATATCAAGAAGTATAAATGTAAATGCTACATCAAACGTTGGATAAATATGCTTTTTGAGCAAAAGACATGAAAGGGTTCTTTTAAATTCAGAGCAACTAATCTTATCCATTATAGGACCACAGATAAATTTACATGCAAATATATTTTCTTCTGCCAGGTTTTAATCTTTTTATTTTAGAAATATTCTTTTTTCTTTTCACATTCTTCCTAGGAGGGAAATTAATCAGGTTATTGAAATAAACATCATAGAAAAGTATTGATGGAACCTGAGAGAAAAATCAAAATTAGCCACCTGCTAAAGGGAGAATTTGTTCCAAATAATAAAGATGGGAGAAATAAAATTTTAACTTTGAGACAGGTCAAAAGCTGTGGAGCCAAGATACAAGACTCTGATATAGGCAATGCATAAGAAAAGGCTTTGTTTGATAAGAAAGCTAGTATAAGAAAGAAGGAAAGGAAGTGGTTAGCTGAATAAGAGGTAGCTAGGTGAGATAAAGTGATTTGGAACAATGCTTTCCAATTAAGAGAACGGTAGAGAAGCTGGTAAAAAGGAAAAATATTAGACTTTTCTACCATTAGGTGTCCAGCTGGTATTTCATTTTTCACAGTTAACGAGTTTGACAGCTTGCAAAGGGCAAGAGCTGAATCAGTAGGTCATCTGGCCAAAGAAGGGATAGGAAGACTGCTAAAGTTCATCAAATAGGAAGGCCTAGAAGGGTTGGCTGGGGAAAGAGAACAAGAATAGATTTAGACCAGCAAGCAGAAGGGCATTCCAAGAGGGGTTAATAAACAATCAAAGGGAGAATGAAATGAAAGCAGTTGTGAGGAGCAGAGAAAGTTGGCTTGTTTTACCAGGTACTACTTTTTTGAAGTGTGTGGTCCTTTTACTACTATCTCTGAGTAAACTTTACAAGACATGCTGAGGTGGGCTATTTCCACTATTGCTGTTTAAAGTTATTTTTGAATTCCTCCATAGGTAATTTTCAACCATTCAAAATTACACTGAGAAAAAGTGACTTAGGACAGGGTGGAATGCAGTTCCACCGGCGGAAATGAAGATGCATGCGGAGCTCCAGCTGATTGGCAGCTGTCACTTCCTGAATTACTGGTCTTGGCTCGGTTCTCCTTTTTCCCCCTGCTGGCTGCATCTGTGTTCCTTGTTTTTTTCCTCTTTCCTCCTTCCTGGCTTTGGACGAGCTTCCCTCTTTCTTGCCCGGCTCCCCTCCAGCCTCACGCAGCCACCTCCCACCTGAGGTGCAAGCAGAAGGCTGGGTGGAAGTGGCTCTGGCAGTATTTATGCTTCTGGCAGCACCCGTTTGCTTCCTGAAGCTCCGGAGTGCGAAAGACAGATAATAGATGGTTAAATCCGCATTTCAGGCAGGTGCAGAGATGCAGAGAATAAGTGTTAGGGAAGAAATATTAAGGGGAGGAATGGGTTAATTACTTAAGTGATTTATTCATCACGTCCGGGTGGCAGCTGGCAGCCAAGCCCCCTCTTCCATCCCACCCACACTTCATCATCGGATACTTCACGAGCTGACTCTGTCGGGAGCAAAACAGGGCTGTGACATGTGGATGTTGCCCCCACCTCCACCTCCACATTCCTTGAGGCAGGGGCTGGGCAAGAGCTAACCACAACAAATAGTAGCCAGGTTTATAAGATTTTCACTAATAAGTATACCAATAGGTGTGAAATTAATCCATCTCATACATACACAAAGGTTGCTTTCAGACAAAGATTGTTTGGATTTTGATTGTGGATTCCCATTAAAGAATATTTCTGAGATTTTTAAAGCTGTCATCTTCTATGTACAATAAGCATTTGAAAGAAGTGGCCGGCCTCTCAGATCATTTTAACTTTCTTGCTCCGTAGAGCAAGATGCTCTCCTTTTAAAATTCAGTACATATTTTATTTTTTATAAGAGATGAGAATTTTCATTACAGTTGTCTGCTCTGATGTATTAAGCTTCAGGCATTAAGAATCTTTTAGGAATGATGAAGCCAAAAGATAGCTTCAGGGACTGAACAGCATTGAAGAGCAATAGCAATCTTCCCAAAACTTCCCTCAATTTCTTTACCAACTAAAGCAAATACTTTATATTCTTTTTTTAAAATTATTATTATTTATTTATTATTTTTATTTTATTTATTCTTTGTCCAATATACAATACATATGAAAGAGAATAGACATTAAGTAATGTATATAATGATAGAAAGTAAGAAAGAAGAGAAGTAGGAGGAAAGGAGAGAAAAAGTGTGATATATGAGATAAGGGAAGATGATTGGACAGGGGATGATAGGCACATCAGTGCACTTATGTACGCCCCTTACTGGCCTCTTAGGAACCTGGAGAGGTCAATCGTGGAGAGTCTTAGGGAGAAATGTTGGGGGCTGGGGGCTGACACCACTGAGTCTGGCAATGAGTTCCACGCTTCGACAACTCAATTGTTAAAGTCATATTTTTTACAGTCAAGTTTGGAGCGGTTGATGTTAAGTTTGAATCAGTTGCGTGCTCTTGTGTTGTTGCTGTTGAAGCTGAAGTAGTCATTGACCGGAAGGACGTTGCAGCATATGATCTTGTGGGCAATACTTAAATCGTGTTTTAGGCGTTGCATTTATAAGCTTTCAAGATCCAGGATAGTTAGTCTATTTTCGTAAGGTATTCTGTTTCGAGTGGAGGAGTGAAGGGCTCTTCTGGTGAAGTACCTTTGGACGTTTTCGAGAGTGTTGATGAGATGTGGTGTGGGTTCCAGACAGATGAGCTGTATTTGAGAATGGGTCTGGCATAGGTTTTGTAGGCTCTAGTCAGTAGTGAGAGATTGCCAGAGCAGAAGCTACGTAGGATCAGGTTAACAACTCTGGAAGCCTTCTTGGCGATATTGTTGCAGTGGGCTTTAGCATTTAGGTCATTTGATATTAGTATTCCAAGGTCTTTTACTGAGTGTGGGTTGGCTGCGAGAATTTGTTTATTCAGTTCATAAATGTGGTTTGGATTCTTTTTGCCGATGTGGAGGGTAGAGCATTTGTTGGTTGATATTTGAAGTTGCCAGGTGTTAGACCAATCTGAGACAAAGTTGAGGTCTTTTTGGAGAGTGGGTGTGTTGTCGGTGGTGTTGAAAAGTTTCACGTCGTTGGCAAAAAGCACACAGTTGCTTGCGATATTATCACAGAGGTCATTGATGTATAGGATGAAAAGATTCTAGATACAGGTCAGGTCAATTGAGTTCTCAATGACTGCTCTTGTTAGAATAATGAAAACAATACTGAGATACAAATTCTACCCCTTTGGGATGTGCATGCATACCAAATTGTGATACCTAAAGAAAAGGGCTAGGACTCTTCTTGATTGTTAAACAATCAAGAAGAATCAGAATTTTATAATGTATGGCAAAAGGCATATATTCAGTGGGAAATAAAGAAAAAGGGATAACTTTGTTGTTATACTATTTTAAATATATTTGAACTAGTAGTTTTATTGTATTAGAGCAGCGGTTCCCAAACCATTTATCCGGCCCGTGGATGAGTCTGTCGGCCTGGAGAGGTGTAAATTTTTTTTTAAATTTCTCTCAACATATATTCAGACAATAAATGTACCATCTAATTTTCCATGAATAAAATGCGGTATTTTGTTAGTAACTAATATCAATCATCCAAAAAGCTGCAAACATTTGTTTTTTTAAAGTTGTCATCCAAGTGCATACTTTTCTTTTAATTAAATTCCCTCCTTAATGTTCCTTCAAAAAGTACAACACCAATTATATTAACCATTATGACAAAGTGCTTCCTTCTTTCTTTATACATTTTTCTATAAACCAAGAAAAGCTTGTATGTTAACAAAAGAAAATTAAAAACAAAACATAAACTCCCCCTCTAAATAGTATGTTCCCATTTTGTTTTTTACTTTAAAATAAGGGGTATGCAGTGTGCATAGGGATTTGTTCATAATTTTTTTAATAGTCCGGCCCTCCAACAGTCCAAGGGACCGTGAACTGGCCCCCTGTGTAAAAAGTTTGGGACCTCTGTATTAGAGGGTGATTATTTACAATATAAATGCAGTATTTATATTTATATTTATAATATAAATGCAGTATAAATACAATATAAATTTTTTCTTCTTCTCTTATTTTCTTTACTTTAGTTTGATTTAATGCATAATTTAAGAATTTCTATATATGTTTTTATAAATTCTTAGATGTGTTTTTTATTCTTTACTTATTACGTTATAATTAATACTTTTACACACCTTATAGATGATGTTAAAAATGATAAGATTTTTTTTCTTTTTCCCCTTTTTAATGTAAAGATGACTTCTTTCTTGAGCGGAGCGACTGTAGCTCCACTGTGTGTTTTATGTTATGTGTGTCATGTTTGTTTATGCAAATTAATAAAAAATATTTTAAAAAAAAAGAAAAGAAAAGGGCCAGGACTTGGCTATGACGATTCAATATTACTTAAATGATAAATGAGTCAATATTACTTTTGACTCATTTATTATATCATTTATCACATATGCGTCTCCATTTTGAAATTACCTGTGTGGAGTTGTTTTTGTTGTTGTTTGCCTCTGAAAGTTTCTGGTTCGCTACTTACTTTCTCAGAAAAATAAAACTCTGTGCCAGTTTACTGCTTAACTATGATTAAATAGCTTTCCTTAATAACATGTAGCTGTGTGGAATCAATAATTTAATAATTAAATATATCCAGAAGCTTTTTGAAATAAGGATGACAGGTAGTTTTTGACTTGCAACCACAATTGGGACCAAGATTTCTATCACTAAACAAGGTTATGGTTAAGCGAATTGCACCCAATTTTATGATACAGTGGTACCTCATCATACGAACTTAATTGGTTCCAGGAGGAGGTTCGTAAGGTGAAAAGTTCGTAAGATGAAACAATGTTTCCCATAGGAATCAATGTAAAAGCAAATAATGCGTGCAAATCCTTCAGGAAAATCCCAAACTTTAGAAGGGAGGTGAACAGAGGGCAGGGAGGAGCAGCTAAAGGGGGCGGGTGGAAGAAGCAAGGCTAGGCTATAGGGTGAATGGGAAGGAAGAAAGGCAAGGGGGGCGCCCCTCTCTTTTCTTTCTTAAAAAGACATCCTTTCAATTCCTTTGCAAGCACCTTGTTCTCGGCAAAATTTTCCTACTCCAAGAAGCCCCTCCCTCCTCCCTTTTCTTTCTTAAAAAGACACCCTTTCAATTCCTTTGCAAGCACCTGGTTCTTGGCAAAATTTTCCTACTCCAAGCAGCCCCTCCCTTTTCTTTCTTCAAAAAAGGGGGAAAAAAGAAACCCCTTCATCCCAGCAGCAGCTGCTTGGGTTCGTAAGGTGAAAATAGTTCGGAAAAAGAGGCAAAAAAATCTTAAACATCGGGTTTGTATCTTGAAAAGTTCATTAGAAGAGGCATTCATAAGATGAGGTACCACTGTATTTTCCTCAAGGTTGTTAGGTAAATCACTGCAGTTGTTAAGTGAATCCAGCTTCCTAAGGTCGCAGTCGGTGTTAGTGGGAGGTCAGAGGTCGACCTCTAGGTTTCTCCCTTGTGGGGTGCCTCAGGGGTCGGTCCTTTTCCCCGGGCTATTTAATATCTACATGAAACCGCTGGGTGAGATCATCCAAGGGCAAGGGGTGAGGTATCATCAATATGCGGATGATACCCAGTTGTACATCTCCACTCCATGTCCAGGCAATGAAGCAGTGGAAGTGATGTGCCGGTGCCTGGAGGCCGTTGGGGTCTGGATGGGTGTCAACAAGCTCAAACTCAATCCAGACAAGACGGAGTGGCTGTGGGTCTTGCCTCCCAAGGACAATTCCATCTGCCCGTCCATTACCCTGGGGGGGGGGGAATTATTGACCCCTCAGAGAGGGTTCGCAACTTGGGGTTTTTAAATATAATTTTATTATTAGATTTGTTCCATTATTATACTGTTTTTATTATTGTTGTGAGCTGCCCCGAGTCTTCGGAGAGGGGTGGCATACAAATATAATAAATTGAATTGAATTGAATTGAATTGAATTAATTGTCATAAAACAACTATCACATGATCCTAGGAAGCTGCAAACATTGTAAATACATGCTGGTTGCTAAGTGCTCAAATTTTGATTGCGTGACTGTGGGGATGCTTCAACAGTCATAAGTCTGAGAATCTGTCATGAACCAATTTTTTTTCAGCGCTGCTAGAACTTTTAACAGTATAAATTAATAAGTGTAAATCAAGGACTAGCTGTAATACAAATCCAGAAATTCGTTGTGACTGATTAATCTTGATAAATTTGAAGTGGTTTTTAGTTTTTATGTAAAAGAAATGTACATGCTTTTATGCAGCCCATTAATGCAACTTCAAATATCAACCAATAAATGCTCTGTCTTAC
Organism: Erythrolamprus reginae; assembly: GCF_031021105.1. Taxonomy (NCBI): domain Eukaryota; kingdom Metazoa; phylum Chordata; class Lepidosauria; order Squamata; family Dipsadidae; genus Erythrolamprus; species Erythrolamprus reginae. Next base: position 91,811,423 of record NC_091954.1, on the reverse strand, counting down.
ACATTGGTAAAAAGAATCAGAATACTAAATACATACTTAAGAAGTAACCAACTCATAGCTAATCCTCACCCTGTCAAAGACCTTGGAGTACTCATATCCAATGACCTAAGTGCCAGAGCTCATTGTAACAGCATTGCTAAAAAAGAATTAAGAGTTACAAACCTAATCTTACATAGCTTCTTCTCCAGAAACACTGATCTACTAACCAGAACTTACAAAACATTTGTCAGACCAGTACTTGAATACATGAATGGAACCCACATTGCATAATTGATACAATTGAGAGAGTCCAGAAATACTTCACAGGAAGAGTCCTTCAGTCCTCCTCGAAACAAACTACCATACTCCTCCAGACTTCAAATACTACAGCTAGACAATCGACAATTACGTCGCCTCCAAACTGATTTAACTGTTGTTCATAAGATCATACACCATAATATCCTTTCTGTTAGTGATCACTTCACCTTCAACAACAACAACACAAGAGCACGTAATAGATACAAATTAAATGTAAATTGCTCTAAAGTTGACTGCAGAAAATATGACTTCAGCAACCGAGTGATCAATGCCTGGAACTCACTACCTGACTCTGTTGTTTCTTCCCCTAACCCCAAGATCTTCAACCTTAAATTATCTACTGTTGACCTTGGAATATTGCATCCAGTTTTGGTTGCAGTGAGATTAAAAAAAGATTTAAGCCCCCTCCATCCTTCCTGATTGCACTGAAATTGTGGAGTTATGTGATAGTCCCTTGCATTTTCTATAAATTATTATGCATTCTATTTGTAACTTAAAATGTCTGTGAAAAAGAAAGGGAAGAAGTAGCAAAAGCCTTTTATTCATGATTTGTCAGGTCTTAGAGTAGAAGCTTCTACAAGTATTCAAAGAGCTATTTTGCCTATTAAACATGTTCTCAAAATCCCAGATGTGTTTACTAGCCTAAAAAGCTGCTGTCTCTGGTTTAACATGTTCTGCAAGCACAGTTAACAAATTACTGGTATCTAAAAAATTTAATGACTGTTAAATCACTTGGCAAACTTATTTTAATAAAGAGAATGCCTGAGCAACTTTGTTTGTAAACAATCCTTATACATTTAGTTTTTTGCATACAGAGAGAATTTTGTCCTGCCCCTTGCTGAATTGTATTTCATCTAAACTCTACTTGTTGAAGTTTTCAGTCATTATGGAAGTGGAACAAGTATTACTGCACAAGACTTGAGGCAGCCGGCAGGCAGCAGTAGCCTGTAGCACTGTACTCTAACCATTGTGTCAACCTTGGATTGTACCCAGGATCCCAATTCGAACAGACGGTCCTATGGTATGAGGCACTGTGATTAAGGCCTCCTAGTCCCGACATGGATGTAATTGGTACACAGGAGGAACTTATGCAACAACCTAAGGTGCATAAGTGTACCTTTGTGCCTAACGTTCCTGTCCAAATGTCCTTTTTATCTTTTCTATCTCTACTTTATACTTATATTATGTTAAACATACTACAATACAATACTATATTTGCATGACAAATAAATAAATAAATAAAATAAACCTTTCTGTCCATGATTGTCACCTGTTCAATGAGCAAGAGCTGAAAGTCCAGGAAAACCCCCATATTGTCCATCAGGTTTTAACCTAAAGGAGAGACGGTTAAAACATGCTATGAAACAGTCCTTCAAAATTTGAGGGACTGTTACAGAAAGCAAGATGCAGATTTATTATTATTATTATTATTATTATTATTATTATTATTATTATTCTAGGCGTTTCTTGATTGTTACTTGTTTATCTTATCCAAACTCTTCCCTGGTATTGAGGTCAGGCTGATAAGTTTGTAGATTCCTGGATCTGTGTTCTTTCCTTTTTTGAAGATAATTTATGACCACGATGATTTACGGATTGTAAATCAAGGGCTACATTTAATTACTTCTTTGTAAAAATAATTGAAGGAATTGTGGGAGTACATCATGCCATCTAAAATAAGTTTTAAAAAAGTAAATCTGAATTTAATTCAGAATTGAAATCATTTTTGGACTGCAATCTCATACCTGGAATTGTGCCATACTCAACATTTCATTTTTAGAGCTCATAATTTCACCCATGGTATAATTTGTATTATTAGTAGAATGCATTGTTTATCATCGTAGTTAGATAATGCGATATGTTTCTGAATAGTTTAGATTTAATGCTAAATTAAGGACTCAATTCATCCTATGTTGATATAGATTCATCCTGTGTTGATATAGGCTTTATATGGATCTTATGTTGATATAAATATATATTATATGGATTTCTTTTTTATTCAGGTCTTTTCTTTTCTTTTAAAAAAAATCATCAACAATCATGTGCATTATTTTCTCACTACATAATCAATACAGTACTTTTTTCCAATTGGCTTTGTAGTTGTGTGTATTCCACCATTAAAAATAATTTCAAAGATTAAATACAACCAAACAACAATCTTGAAAAGTCAAGTTTCTTTCTTTAAAAAACGTAAGATAAAAGTGTGATTCTCGTTCTGAAATGTACGTTATTAATACTTAGATGAAGGGACATAAATTTAGCTATTGTATAAAGAATATAGCACCCACGGTACTTAACCGTAGTTCAGTTGGGAGAAATAAATTATGTTGAATGCTGACAGCTTAAAAAAAAGATTAAAGGATGGCACAAGAGCACTTAGAAGTGCTCTGGATTGCATTTCTTCAAAACAGATAGTTGTTTTAGTACAATTTGCATAAAGATCTCCTCCCTTTTAAACAATGTATAATTTCCTGGTGCTAGCAGCAGATTACTGAGTGCATTGTAAGAAATTGCACACCGACTTTTTTAAAAAAGTAAAATCTCATTTGAATTGAGCTCAACATCTAGTCGTTTTAGGAGCTTCCTGTCATTGTCTTCATCTGACTTCCTGGTTTTAACTAATAAAAAAAGGGAATATCTTGACTAGATGGTAAGTTTATTGAAGATATGAGCATATCACTATTTTTGCACAATTCCTTGAATGTTTTGTAAATGCCTTTGAATTTATACTTTGGAAATTTACATGCTCAACAAGTCTTTTTAATATGTGTGTCCAGGTCTAAAAAATATTATTTAGGATTTAACAGACTCTTTTCTCTGTGTTTCTGTCTATAGGTTTGGGAAAATGAATTGGAAAGTGATTTCTTCTATTATAGCAATATGCATCACCATCATCATCATGTTTGTTCTGATTTTCCGAAATAGAGGAGAAAAATCTATGGGTTGTCAGAGCTCTTCCCAAGGGCCAGGCGAAGGAGGTCAGGCTGCTGCCAGCCAGGTTTTTCGTGATTTAACTCCAGAAGAGATGATCCAAGTAAAAAAGTATTTAAAATCCAACCTGGGAGTGCGAATGGTAGATGCGTCAACAGCTAAGCCAACAGACAATTGTATCTTTTCCATCACCTTGCAACTCCCTCCCAAAGCAGCAGTGCTACAATTCCTAGATTATCAAGGGTTCAAGCCTGCACGGGAAGCTCTGGCTGTGGTTCATTTTGGAAATCAGCCAGTTCCGAATGTCACTGAGTTTGTAGTAGGTCCTCTTCCAAAGCCAAAGTATCATCAAGATGTTACATTACAGAAGTATGGAAAGATGTTGCCTTATCACCAAAGGTTCCCTTTGACGACTGATGTGATTCAAATATACAAAATGGTGCTGCTAAAGGAATATCTCAAGGCTCCAAATTTCATGACAAAAGCCTTTAATTTTCCAATAAAAATTTTCATGTTCACTTTTGCATTGCCACCAGGGCTAAAATCAGGAGATCGTCAAGTCTGGCTAAATCACTTACAGTATAAGCCAGGTAGCTATTTACATCCAGTTGGATTTGAGATTCTGGTGAATTTTAGCAGCCTGGATTATTCTCAGTGGAAGGTGATAAAAGCATTTTATAATGGACAATATTTTGAGGGCATGAGAGATCTCGAAAAGCAATTCAATATGGGAAAGGTTAAAGTAAACAAGGTTAAACCAGCCCCTCGTGATGGGGGGTATTCCTCACTGAAGCCGAGGGTGCCGTCACAAGGACCAGGCCCTTTGCATTATGAACCTCGTGGACCACGCTATAGAATTCAGGACAACCATGTTACCTTCATGTCTTGGAGTTTGGCTTTTGGAATTGATAACAACAGAGGACCACGTATCTTCGATGTCAGATTTAGAGGAGAGAGAATAGTCTATGAGTTAAGTTTGCAAGATGCAAGTATTATCTATGGCTCCAATAGTCCTACAATGATGTCTGTCAGATCCATGGACATGGTCTTTGGATTTGGGTCTAGAATGTACACACTCACACAAGGGGTGGATTGTCCCTACCTAGCTACTTACCTCGATGTCCATAGTTTCCTTGATACTTCATCCCCTACTATCCACAAAAAGGCCATGTGCATCTTTGAACAGAATTCCGAATTGCCTGTGAGACGTCATTTTGAAAGCATTCAGTCTCCATTTTATGGGGGATTGTCTGACTCGTGTCTGGTTATCAGATTCATATCTACACTTGGTAACTATAACTATATCTGGAACTTTGCTTTTCATCAGAATGGAGCTGTTAGTGTCCATCTTCTTGCCACCGGATACATCCTAACTGCTTTTTTCTTTGAGGATGCCACAGACTTTGGCAGCAAAGTTCAAGAGTGGGTAACAGGAACAATTCACACCCACAATATCAATTTCAAAGTGGATATGGACATTGGTGGTGAGTGGCTCTTTTACTTGTGATATTTTTACAACACCAGTGATTTCTAAGCCTGACTTGATTACTGTACAGTGGTTCTTTGGAAATATTTGCATCCGTTCTTGGAGGTGGTGGTTGTTTTGATTATGTGTCAAACATCTCATTCTTCAGTTTGAATTGACAACATTATCTGTATCTAACCAACTTTTTAAGATTTGGAGAGTTAGTGAGACAGAGTGTTCCACATGTCTTTCTAATTCTCCAGGGATTAAATGTTAATTTCTTAACTTTATTTGCTTGAATGAAAAGTATCTGTGTGGATGGCAATTTAAGTATTAAACATTGTGTAGAATCCAGAGCAGTTGCTTCTACTGTCCCTAAGAGGTAAAAGAATAATGTATGTTTTGACTGACATTTATTAGAAACGGAGCCCATTTTAGGTCCTTACTCCAAAGAGATATTATCCTCTCACTTCTTAGATGGTTTACTTGAAGAATTACCTGGGAACAACATTTGTATTTCTTTTCATATGCATCTGTGCTCCATAAAGCTGCTTCTTTATTATGGCTGACAATAGAGCTGCAAAAAGCCAGGTTTGGTCTGTAAACATTCTGCATTTATCTTTCAAGAAATCTAATAAATGTTTTTCTCTATAGACAGGACATTTTTTTCCTTCCTTGTAAGATTAACCTACTAATTCTGATTCTAACTTCTGGGGCAATAGATATGAAACCTATTGCCTCTTTCGGGTAGCTACTATTTAACTATTTGAAAACTGATATGTATCTTCCATTAGTCATTTTTTCTGTAGTCTAAAGAAGCTCAGATATTTTAATAATTCCTCATAGGGTTTAGTTTACAGAGATGATTTTAATACCTTAGTAATCACCCTCTGAACATGTTCCAGATTATTAGTCTTCTTCTTCTTCTTCTTCTTCTTCTTCTTCTTCTTCTTCTTCTTCTTCTTCTTCTTCTTATTATTATTATTATTATTATTATTATTATTATTATTATTATTATATACGTTGAGAGCATATGCACCAAGACAAATACCTTATGTGTCCAATCACACTTGGCCAATAAAAAATCTATTCTATTCTATTCTATTATGTCAGTACAACACAGCAAACGAGATCACTATGTTGGATTTCGTATTTCATCACCAGTCGGGCGCTTTCCAAGCACCTAGGACTGCGTGATGTAGCGGCGAATTATGTTTGCCGATCCCAGTAAAGCAGCCTTTTGCAATTGACAGATGGAGATTTTGTCAATTCCGATGGTTTTCAAATGTCCGCTGAGATCCTTTGGTACTGCGCCCAGCGTGCCAAGTACCACTGGGACAACTTTCACTGGCTTATGCCAGAGTCGTTGCAGCTCGATTTTTAGATCTTTGTATTTCACTAATTTCTCTAGCTGCTTCTCCTAAATTCTGCTGTCTCCTGGGATTGCGATGTCGATGATCCATACTTTCTTTTTCTCCATGATCACAATGTCTGGTGTGTTATGCTTCAGAATTCGGTGAGTCTGAAGTCGAAAGTCCCACAGTAGTTTTGCTTGCTCATTTTCGACCACTTTTTCGGGCTTATGATCCCACCAGTTCTTTGCCACTGGTAAATGGTAGTTCCGGCACAAATTCCAGTGGATCATCAGTGCCACAGCATCATGTCTATGCTTGTAGTCAGTCTGTGCGATCTTTTTGCAGAAGCTGAGTATATGATAGATTGTTTCATCTGTTTCTTTACAGAGGCTTAATTTATTTACAGAGGCTTAATTTATTTATTTATTCAATTTTTATGCCGTCCTTCTCCTTTGACTCAGGGCAGCTTACAACATGTTAGCAATAGCATTTTTTAACAGAACCAGCATATTGCACCCACTATCTATCTATCTATCTATCTATCTATCTATCTATCTATCTATCTATCTATCTATCTATCTATCCTTCCTTCCTTCCATCCATCCATCCATCCATCCATCCATCCATCCATCCATCCATCTATCTATCTATCTACCTATCTATCTATCTGGAAAGATATATAGATATACAGTGATCCCTCGATTTTTGCGGGGGTTGCGTTCCCAGACTCCCCACGAAAGTCAAATTTCCGCAAAGTAGAGATGCGGAAGTAAAAACACCATTTTTGGCTATGGACAGCCAAAAACTACCCCCGTGCACCCTTTTCCAAGGCCGCGCAAGGAGCCGGGCTTGAAGTTGGGGGTGGGGAGCGACGAAAGTGCAGAGGCTGGCAAAGATTGTTTTGAATGTCGGCCGCCCCCACCCCCTCAGCACCTCTGGCCCCCTCGCCGCTACCGCCCTGCCCACCCGATCCGCCCCTCTCACCGGCTTTCCTGGGGCACGGGTCCTCCTGCAGCAGCGCTGGCGGCTATGGCTTCTCATTCTCCTCATTTGGCCGCTAGCTGCTCTGAGCGCTTTGAGAATGCCTGCCCCGCCCCTCTCGCAGTCCCTTAGCTGAGAGCGCTTTCGTCCCAGCTGTCAGCGAGGGGGCTGCAGGAGAGGCGGGGCAGGCGTTCTCACAGAAAGAGAGCAGCAGACAGAGCGAGATAGAAAGGAGAGAGGGAGAGAGAGAGGGAGAAAGAGAGAGAGAGAGAGAGAGAGAGCAAGAGGGGGGAGAGTAGAAGGTAGAGAGAGAGGGAAATGATAGAAAAAAGGGGAGAAAAAAGAGAAATGAGAAAATGATTGAAGCTGAGAATGACAGGAAAGAGAGAGAAAGAGAGAGAGAAGTGACTCTTGGTGATGACATATGACGTCATCGGGTGGGAAAAACCGTGGTATAGAAAAAAAACTGCGGAGTATTTTTTTAATTAATATTTTTTGAAAAACCGTGGTATAGCCATTTCGCGAAGTTTGAACCCGCGAAAATCGAGGGATCACAGTATATGTCTTTATCATAGCTGCATTTCTGTGTCACGGCAGACAAATGCAGCAAGAGCAATCTAATCTATACTGCTAACCAAAAATTAATGAATGTATTTGCTTTCCTTCTAAGGTGTGGGAAATATGCTGGTTGGCAATGACATGGCCTTTGAGACACTGCAGGCCCCTTGGAGCCCAGAACATAAGATTTATCGAATGAAGAAGGTGAGGAAAGTTTTCAATACGGAGAACCAAGCCGCATTCCGCCTCCATGATGCCATGCCCAACTACATTTATTTTGCTGCCAATGACAAAAACAATAAGTGGGGCCATGAAAAAGGCTACCGGATTCAGATAGTCAGCTTTTCTGGAGACCATCTATCAGAATCTGATCCACTGGAGCCAGGATTCAGTTGGGGCAGGTATGTCATCAATTTTTACCAGTCAAGATTTCTGAAACTGATGACTATTTACTTGTAGTAATATAAAGTGCCTTCTGGGTTCTTCTGGGTTCTACTGAACCTCTTGGTAATACTAAGAATGTTTGGATAATGACTTACTCTTCTCCAAGAAATGTAGCTGTGGAACATATAAAAAAATCCATTTGACCTCAGTTAACAATGGTGATTGAGACCAGAATTCCCATCGTTAAGCAATGAGATTGTAGAGTGTGATGTCATTATTATTTATTGGATTTGTATGCCGCTCCTCTCCGTAGACTCGGGGCGGCTAACAACAGTAATAAAAACTTGAAAATCCAATACTAAAAACAACTAAAATACCCTTATTATAAAACTAAACATCTATATAACAAACATACCATGCATAAATTATAAAGGCTTAGGGGGAAAGAATGTCTCAATTCCCCCATGCCTGATGACAGAGGTGGGTTTTAAGGAGCTTACGAAAGGCAAGGAGGGTGGGGGCAATTCTAATCTCTGGGGGGAGTTGATTCCAGAGGGTCGGGGCCGCCACAGAGAAGGCTTTTCCCCTGGGCCCCACCAAGTGACATTGTTTTGTTGATGGGACCCGGAGAAGGCCCACTCTGTGGGACCTAACTGGTCGCTGGGATTCGTGCGGCAGAAGGCGGTCTCATAGATACCCTGGTCCGGTGCCATGAAGGGCTTTATAGGTAATGACCAACACTTAGAATTGTGACCGGAAACTGATTGGCAACCAATGCAGACTGCGGAGTGTTGGTGTTACATGGGCATTTTTGGGAAAGCCCATGATAGCTCTCGCAGCTGCATTCTCCACGATCTGAAGTTCCCGAACACTTTTCAAAGGTAGCCCCATGTAGAGAGCATTACAGTAGTCGAGCCTCGAGGTGATGAGTGACTGTGAGCAGTGACTCCCGTTCCAAATAGGGCCGCAACTGGTGCGCCAGGCAAACCTGGGCAAATGCCCCCCTCGCCACAGCTGAAAGATGTTTCTTTCATGTTATCGCATTGTCTAGCAGTGACAATCCTAGCAGCATCTCTAGCCACTTATCAAGCAATATTAAGCAATAACCTGCTGGCAACCAAAGCAAGTTGGACAGCCAGCAGTAAGTCTCAAGTCCCAGATAGTTAGTAAGAGGTTGCAAGTTTCCGGTGACTCATAGGCAGTTGGTAGATAAGTAAGTGGCTGCTTCCAGGTGTAGAAAATTGCACAAATGTGTGACTGATGCTGTGTGAGTGTGATGGAACTGGAAAGACTGCTACCTCGTGGTGGAGACTTACGACAGTGACTCATGATTTTCCCTATCAGCTGCCCAATTGACTCTGTCTGAAGGAAGCTGATAAGGTAGTTGAAAATGGTGCTAATTTAACTGCAGGATACTGCAACTGCTGTAAATGTAAGGTGGTAATTAAGAGTCCAGATTGCAATCAGATAAGGGCCTGGAAATTCACAGACCAATAGTTAAGTTCTACAGGTACTTATGACCACAATTGAGTCCAAAATTTCTGTTGCTAAGAGAGACATTGTTGCTAGGCAAGACAGTTGTTAAATGAATTTTGCCCCATTTTACATCCTTTCTTGCCACAGTTGGTAAGTAAATCATTTGTTCATTAAGCGAATTTGGCTTCCCCCATTGACTTTGCTTGTCGGAAGCCAGCTGGGAGGGTTAGAAATGGTGGTCACATGATTGTGGTGGACGCGGAATAAGCACACGGACCACAGAACTGGGATTTATGAGTCACTTTTGTTAGTACAGGGAACATGGTTGTTAGGGATTGCCATTGTAAACTGCATATTGTACACTTGTCCCAAACTTGTACTTAAGGAGTTAATGTGCACTGAAAAAGTTAACTTGTACTTGAAGAGTTAATATTCAAGGCCGTTTTGTCACTTCTCCATTGAAGCTATAAAAGCTCATTATTTTGCTCGGTCATTTCCTTTACTTTATTTTTGTCTGAGACGGGGGAGTTGTGCTTGTATTAGCTTCGTGCTTGTATTAGCTTCGTGCATTGTGTTTTGCTTTGTGCTAATCTTGTGATTGCTCAGTGCGTAATATTCTGTATTTGCTTTGTGCTTATTCTGGATTGTGTATATATTTTTATATATAAATAATACTTATTTAACTAAGTCTGTGTCTTGGCTTTATCACAAATCCACGCTCTGTTAAAATTCTCTGCTCGGTATTGTTGAAGGTTTCATAGCCTAGCTAACTGAGACAAGCCAACAACTTTATTAACACCCAGATGGACCTGCAGAAGTAAACAAAAAGAACGCGGAACATCAGTTCCAAACATTCCTGGGCAACTATGGGCAAAGACTCCATTGCTGAGCAAGGGAAGGCTTCCCCTTGACCTTTGCCTTGAACTTGACCTTCCCTTGTTCCATGCCACTCCCAGGTGTGTGGGAGGCTCACCTACCCAGGTGGGCATGTGGTAGGTGAGTCCCAAGCCTCCATAACCCAGCCCGGCCCAGCCTTGTAATCATGGAGAGGAGTGGGGTTGGCGAGCGGCAAGCCATCCCCTATATACTGGGGGTTGCTGCTCTGCCCCCAGGCATCATCATGCTCCTGCGCCAAGTGCGCCCCCACACATGCCCGGCCACCGCCGGGGAGTCCGTGAGCCTCCGCAGTCACGGCAACCTCCGGCCAGCCTCTTAGCAGCCAGCCAGTCCTTCTGAGACACTGCAACTGTTATAAATAAATGCTAGTTGCCAAACATTTGAATTTTGATCATGGAAATGTTATAATGGTAATCCGTATGAAAACCAGTCATAACTTTTTTTTCCCAGTGGTGGTATAACTAAGAAAAGTCACTGAACAAATGGTTGTAAGTCAAGGCTTATCTGTATTGTAATCCTTCAGTTTGAGGCTTCAAATTTATCATGCAATAATTGTATCCCCTCTTTCTATGCTGCTCTCCATGGTCACAAATGAAAGAGTAACTCATGTACTTGTATAAGAAAATAAATGATAAGCCCAATTTCCCACAATGTCACTGTCCGCTTTGCTTTTCAGGTACAAGTTAGCTGTCACAAAGCGGAAGGAGAAGGAGGAGACCAGTAACAGCATCTACAGCCAAATGGATCCCTGGGACCCTCCTGTTGACTTTTCTGACTTCATAAACAATGAGACTATTGTCAATGAGGTGAGTCAGAAGCATCTAACATAATGAGGAAAACTGGGTTTTCTTACTCTTTAGTTTTATTGGTTTTTCACTGACATAGAACATAAGATCATAAGAAGAGCCATGCTGAATCAGGCCAAAGCCCATCGAGTCCAGTGACCCTCCAATTATCCATGGGGATTTTGAGCAGAAAGAGAAGGCAAGACCCTCCCTTTCCCTTGACCCCCAACAAATGGTTTATTTTTATTTATTTATTTTGTCCAATACATAATACACATTGAAGAGAAAGATATGTAATTCTAAGCTTTCTAGACCTAGGATTGATAGTCTGCTTTCGTAGGGTATTCTGTTTCAAGTGGAGGAGTGAAGGGCTCTTCTGGTGAAGTATCTTTGGACATTTTCAAGTGTGTTGATGTCCGAGATGTGGTATGGGTTCCAGACAGATGAACTGTATTCAAGGATGGGTCAGGCAAAAGTTTTGTAGGCTCTGGCGAATAGCGTGAAATTGCCAGAGCAGAAGCTGCGTAGGATCAGGTTAACAACTCTAGAAGCCTTTTTGGCGATATTGTTGCAGTGGGCTTTGGCACTTAGATCATTTGATATTAGTATTTCAAGGTCTTTTACTGAGTGGGGGTTGGCAGTGAGATATTGTTTATTCAGTTTATATATGCACTCAAGTTTAATGGTACTCAAGGGCAGAACCATTAAAAATGGAACCCCAATATATTGGGACGAGCAGAGGTCAGGCTGGAAAAAGAACCAAAAATCATTCAGGATGTGGGCAGATGCTATCAATGGTTGTAATGCTTTGTGGGAAAGACCTTGGAAGATGAGGAAAAGAGATGCTGCTTAGGGAATGAAAGTGTCCCTTGTGCCCAATTTACAACTAGATTTTACCTCACTATTCCCCTCTCCTAACAGCATCACTTATAAGCAGGGGAAGCTTAACCACCCAATTCCTCCAATCAGTGAAGGCTGCAAAACATTTGCCTACCACACTGTGGGCATGGCTTATTTTGTGGGTGTGGCTTGCCAGCCATGTGACCGGGTGGGAGTTGCTTGATGATCATGTGACCAAGGGGTGGCTTAAAGTCATGTGACTGGCTTAAAAGTGGCCAACTTGTCAAGTTGGGTTTGGGTTAGGGTTAGGGTGCCTGGTCTCTCCTCGCTTCAAAGAAATACAGCTTCTCTATCTATTTACTATCACTGAACATCCAAAATGTACTATTTAATTCTATGTATATATGCCATATATATTACACATATATATTACACACAGGCAACAAAAATATACATTATCTACTATATGTTGTGGTTAGCTCTGGCCCAGCTCCTGCCCCAAGGAATGTGGAGGTGGATGTGGGAGAGACATCCACATGCCGCAGGCCTGTTTTTCTCCCAGTAGAATCTGCCAACGAAGTCTCCTCTGACCAAGGAAGCGTGATTGACAGGGAAGAGGGGAGTTTGGCAGACAGCCCAGGAGGAGATCAGTCATCTGTATCATCCCTGGATTCTGAACAAGAATTAATGACCCATCCACGCATGCGTAGAGTGATGCATAGGAGACAACAACTGAAGGATTATTACAAAAGAAAATGAGGCCACATGTGGTTGGGTGGGGCTGCTGTAATTAGTGCTACAGATAAAAGTGCAGCCTGGTGTTTTAGCCTCATGGCAGTTTATCTGATTCATTGTTTAGTCAAGATTGTGGAAAGAAAGCCAGAAGTCCAGGAAACTTCAAACATCAGCAACGGCACCCGACACTCCAGGAATTCAGTGACTGTTCCTGACAAATGTCCCTCTAAACAGTGTCCCCTTAAGTCTCAATCACCAGGTGTACCTTATGAAGAAGGGCAGAGGGCTGTTGGGTCAGCCTGTGCTTTTCCCACATTCTCTTCACTTTCCATGCTCAAGAATTGCTTGAGGTCTGTCTCTCATATTCACTGCTTAGCTTCTCTTGGTCATCATGCCCCCATTCCTCCCTGCCTATACATCACCCCAATCCTGAAAAGCCCTGGCCTGACTCGGCATGCTTCTCCCCACATTCCACTGAAGCCAACAAAGAAGTCCAGGAGTCCAGAAATACTTCCCAAGAAGAGTCCTCCACTCCTCCTCACGCAACAAATTACCTTACTCCTCCAGACTTCAATTACCGTGTTTAGAAAATTTACAGCTACGCCGCCTCCGAACTGATTTAACTGTTGTTCATAAAATCATGCATCACAATGTACTCCCTGTTGGCGACTACTTCACCTTTAACCACAACAACACAAGAGCATGCAATAGATACAGACTGAATGTAAATCGCTCCAAACTAGACTGCAGAAAATACGATTTCAGCAATGGAGTGGTCAATGCCTGGAATTCACTACCGGATTCTGTTGTTTCTTCCCCCAATCCAAAAACCTTCAACCTTACATTATCTACAATAGACCTCTCCCCTTTTCTAAGAGGTCTGTAAGGGGCGTGCATAAGCGCACCTTCGTGCCTACCGTTCCTGTCCTAATGTCTTTTTATCTTTTCTGTATCTACTTTATACTTACATTAAACATACTACAATACAATACTATATTTGTATGACAAATAAAAATAAATAAATAAATAAAGCCGCCCCCTCAATCACTGCTGGCTCCAGTTCTAGCCCATCTTCCTCCACAAATTCAGGCTCCAACAGGAGCATGATATGCCAACTATCCATCTGCAGACTGTGTTGTCTGTTATTTGACCATTCCCTAGGCAGCATCTCTTTGACTTATCTCCTAATAACTCCACATACCATCACAATGGGTCTTTTTTATTTGAGGAAGCATTTGTATGATCTATCATAAAGCATGATGACTCAGCGATTAAAGATCCTGAGCTTGTCAGCTGGAAAGCAGAGAATCCACGTTTGAGACCAAAGTTTGTTTGTTTGTTTGTTTGTTCGTTCGTTCATTCATTCATTCATTCATTCATTCATTCATTCATTTGTTGGATTTGTATGCCGCCGCTTGCCGCAGACTCAGGGCGGCTAACGACAATGATAAAAACAGCATGTAACAATCCAATTAATAAAACAACTAAAAACCCTTATTATAAAACCAAACATACACACAAACATATCATGCATAACTTGTAATGGCCTAGGGGGAAGGAATATCTTAACTTTTTCCCTTCTAGGCTCTGGTTATGTTTTTCCTATCTCAGTAAATGAAGGTGAATGTGTATAATTTTAGAAGAGTTGTGCATGTGTGTGTGTCTCTGTACATGCACATACACTTTATATAGTAGATAATGTATATTTTTGTGTGCCTGTGTGTGATATGTATGTACACATATGGCATATATACATAGAATTAAATAATATATTTGGGATGTTCAGTAATAGTAAACAGATTGGGAAATTCTATCTTTTTGAGGCGAGGAGAGGCCAGGCACCCTAACCCAAACCCTTGACGTGAGTGACGCCAAGTTAGCCACCTTTAAGATAGTCGCATGACATTTAAGCCACCCCTGGTCACATGATCACCAAGCCACTCCCACCTGGTTACATGGCTGGCAAGTCACACCCACAAAATAAGCCACACTCACAGTGTGGTAGTAAATTTTTTTGCAGCCCTTCACTGCAGCATTCCATGCAGCTTTGGAATGTAACCAAATTGGTCCCATGGCCATGAAAAATATCTTCAGATAATACTGGCTTCCTCAGCCAAGAAATGGAGATGAGCACATTGTGTCTAGAGTTGGATATGACTGGAAAAGGAAAGCTTTACCTTTTACCTTATTTGTGAGCTACTCCACAAACTATTTCCAAGTTATTTACAATAAAATGCAAACAAATAAAAAAACGAGTTTAGAAAAATTGCCACTAGCACGCTGCCATTTGAAGAGATCATATATAAGCCATAAACACCGAAAAAATAATTTAGTCTCTATCAGAAATAAACAAAAGATTTAAAAACAAACAGCTTTCATTTTTTTTCCTAAAAGAAATGCAATGTTTTAGTTTAGAAAAAGAGATGGCTCACAGGTTTTAAAAATTTCCTTCTTTTAAGTTATGTAGTTATATTTATCCCTTACTTATATAGACACCCTATAATCAATTCTTTTTATGTTGGAAAATAATTATGCTGGAGAATAATAATATGCCTTCTATCCCCCCAACAAAGAGTATAGTCATTATAAGTGAGATGAGAAGGCATACAATCATGAAAAACAAACAAAGCCCAGAAGAATTTTTGAACTCTAATGTGGAAAAAAATATGTTTTGCTGCTGTTTTAAAAGGCAATTAATTAGAAAAATCTTTCTAAATCTGAAGAGAGATTGGGCAAAGAAATGCATTAGAAGACATATTTTAAAACCGTTTCTTGATATTCTAAACCCAAATGCACAGAGGGCATTTTCAATGAAAAATCGGTGGATTTTCTCACTAGCAATTTGTAAAAATAATCTATTTTTTCCCTTTCCCCAGCCCATTCTGAGAAATAATCCTGACAGGAAGAGAGTAATGATCTTTGGGAAATTTGCTCAGAGAAAAATCGACTGTTTCTGATTTTCCAGCATAGCCTTCCTGCCTGCATGCACTTGAAACCAATCCTAAGATGACTATGAGCTTATTTAAAGTTATCATGAGCTGGATTCATATTTGTCATGAAACAAAATTGCTTTCATTCCTTCCATGAATGAAAAAAGGAAGTCTCCTCAGATTTCCAATGAACATTATATCCTACCTCTGAAAAGAAAATTGGGCTATCACATTATTCCATTTGATCTGATCATACTGATCCATCTTTGAGTCTTATTGAGTCAGTTCTTCCTTCCTGTGTTAGCTCAGCATTTTAACAGGAGTTTTTTTTAAAAAAATATATATATTTTTCTTTCACAGGATCTGGTTGCCTGGATCAATACTGGCTTTCTACATATTCCACATGCTGAGGATGTGCCCAATACTGCAACCATTGGGAATGTGATTGGTTTCTTTTTGAAACCATACAATTATTTTGATGATGATCCTTCCATGTATTCTCCAGACAGTGTTTACTTCGACAAACTGCAAGATCCCACTTCCTGTGAGGTCAACCAACTTGCATGTCTGGCAAAAAGTGCTTCATGTTTGCCTATTTTCCCCTCTTTCACTTATGAGGGCTTTAAAAACCTAACAACTTTCTAATATTGTCTAGTTTTTGACAGATGGATTGGATGCAGGAAAGGTGGATTGGAAACCACTGTGACATATACAAGACAAGCAGCTTCTAATACCGCAGGGATATCTTATAGTATCTTTGAAACTTGAATCTCGTATTGTACTTGCAGTGTTGTGTGTGTTTGTGTTTTTCTGAATACAATTAATAAAACTATATTTGTGAATATACAACAATATACTGATTCTGTAAACCACTTAGAGAGTGCTTTAAAGCTCGGTGAAGCAGTATATAAGTCTAAGTGCTACTGCTGCAGGGTGCGTTCCAAAAGTAATGCAATTTTTTAAAAAGTAATTTATTGAACAGATTTGCACCAACACTTAAAATTCTTCAAAGTATTGTAGTCCATAGAAGAGATCCAATCAGCCTTGACAAAGACTTTGCAAGAGATCCCTGAAGATGCCTTCCAGGGCACATACCAGTCATGGCAGAGTCGCTGTAAAATATGTGTAGAGGCCAAAGGACAGTACTTTGAAGAATTTTAAGTGTTTGTGCAAATCTGTTCAATAAATTACTTTAACAAAAATAATTGCATTACTTTTGGAACACACCCTGTAAGTACTAATACTTTTCAAAATGTTTGAGAACCAGAACTGTCAGAAAAAAGAAAAATATATATTTAAGTCAAATCAAATTCCTAGCAACTGGATCCCTGCAATTTTCTTAACATGTTCATGAAAGTGATTTCCCATTGCCCCTTCTTGAAATCTCCTTTCCTTGTTTATAATTTCCCAGTCTAGTCCGCAATTCATGGACCCCCAGTCTGTTTCTTTGTATTGTATTGTATTTATTTATTTTATTTATTTATTTATTTTTAAATATATATTTATTATTTTTTTCCTTTAAAAAAAATATATAGTCATATTTACAGATGAATCTACATCGTATGTACATTCCTATTGACATTGTCTTCTAATTACTCTTAGATTTCTTGATGTTTTATTCCAATGCTTCTTTTAAGTTCCTTTTTTTTGTCCATTGGTACCATTTATTTATTGTTAGAGTTGAAAGGAACCATGCAGGTCATCAAGTCCAACCCCCTGCCTGAGCAGGAACCCTAAAGCACCCCAGCCAAGTGGCAGTCCAATCTCCTCTTGAAAGTGTCCAGAGTTGGGGAGTTCACAACCTCCGCAGGCAGGTTGTTCCACTGGTTGATCGCTCTGACCGTCAGGAAGTTCTTCCTTACTTCTAGGTTGAATCTCTCCTTGGTCAGCTTCCAGCCGTTGTTCCTCGTCCGGCCCTCTGGTGCTCTGGAGAATAGAGTGGCCCCCTCCTCTCTGTGGCAACCCCTCATATACCTATATACAGCTATCATGTCCCCTCTGGCCCTCCTTTTCTCTAGGCTATCCATGCCCAGTTCCTGCAATCTCTCTTCGTAAGTCTTAATTTTTAATCAGGGCCAAACTTGTTTAGCTTCAGAGATCACTCATTTTGTCAGAATTAATATATTGTCAAGACTAATTTTTAACTCAAATATAAATTTGCCATATAGAGATGCTGAGTTGTTATCTAGGACTACCCATGAAGCAAACGATGAAGTCCAACATTGAAAGAGAAGAGTTACAGCATTTTTTCCACCACAGCATAAACCTGGTTCCTTCTTTGCTTTATCTTTTCTATGAGTGATGTTCCTTCTAAGCTGAATTTTGGATCACATTGTAGGCATGTTCATCCATACAGATGTGCAAACTCTTCTCATGATGCATCTGCCTAAAGTTCATTTTGCAGACAGCTTATTATTCTTCCTTGCAACATTGTGAACTTGCACGATGCTCCACAATGGAGAGACCCTATTATGTGATGTGAAGCTGGTACAGAAATCAATTTTCTTAAAAGAGCAAACTAACATTTGTATTGTGACATTCCAAGCTTTATTTTTTGAAGAAAGAATTATGAACAAGGACATAGTACAGTGAATAAAACTTTGTCCAGCTGAAAATTGACCCATTATGATTCAATAAAACTTGATAGTTTTAAAATGGTAAAATGAATAGAATTTTATTGGCCAAGTGTGATTGGACACACAAGGAATTTTTCTTGGTGCATATGCTCTCAGCGTACATAAAAGAAAAAGATACAATTGTCAATATATGTTTATATGTAAATATATGTTTAAAGACAGTATAATACAGTATAATGACAAAAATTGTAAGAAAATTGGGAGGAATACAAAAAAAGAAAAGAAAGAAAATTTAAATTTGAACAGTTCAATAAATTGGCATAATGTATTGAAACAGACCAGATTAGAAATTAAAGTGCAAAATTTTCAGCCAGAAAGACTGGGGAGCCAATATTTCATGGAGGAAAACAACCACTAAATGTAAATGAATAAACATATAGTGGAAGTTTATGAACCCCCCCCCCCCAACATAAAACCTGAAGATACACAGAACAATAGAAACAGCCCTTTAATTTTGAACTATTTTAAAAAAAAAAGCCAATCCTTATTGAAAATATGAGAAACGTATTAAGAAATTAAAATTCTCTGGATATGCCTGAGTATTTAAATATTTGAGGTTGTTTTATGGGCTAATCCTAATGCAAAGATGACTTAGATATGCTAATTTGGGAGTGAGAAAATCCTTGGAACAATAAACTAGAAATACTGGTCTTACATGAAATAAGAAAAGGATTGTTTCATCAGCTGGATATAATTAGAGTCTAGTGCTACCAATTTCACTGGTTGGTAATTGGACAAAGTACAACAGTCAAATAAATCATTCTGATGCAAATTATTTTGTAAAAAAATGGAAGTGATGTTAATTAAATCTCACCGGAATCATACCTCACTTGGATAAGTATTTGTAGTGGCTTATAAGTTAGCTACCTAGCCAGTATAATTTTTTTTTTGTCAAAGATATTTTTTAAAATTGACGTTTCCTTATTATCATGGGTAATTTGTTTTTTCTGGTTTGGGGATTATTAGTGATATGTATAGTTGAATGAATCTTTTGATTTCAAGCAAAAAAAAATAAATTATAATGATCGTATTACAGCCAGTGAATAGAATTTGCCAATGAAGAGATGAGAGGTTAATGTCTATGAGATCATAGTTTGCTTTTTTAAAGTTATAGTTAGGGATCCCATCATTATGATAATCTTTGTAAGGACATATATTTAGACAAAAGTCAAAAGCTGTTTTCACTGTTGGAAAAGGGTTCTTTTATTTGTAGACCATAAATTGAGTTTAAACTGTTGCAGAACATAGTGTTGTTAGTTACTAGTTGATCCAGTCCTAGATTAGGAACAGCATTGTGTTGTGGTTAGCTCTGGCCCAGCTCCTGCCCCAAGAACAGTGGATGTGGGGGAGACATCCACATGCTCCAGGCCTGTTTTGCCCCCCCCCGGTTGGAATCTGATGATGAAGGCTCCTCTGACCAAGAAGACATGAGTGACAGAGAGGAGGAGAGTGTGGCAGACAGCTCAGAAGGAGATCAATTATCTAGCTCCTCCTTGGATTCAGAACAAGAGTTAATGATACAGCCACGCATGAGGAGAGTGATGCATAGGCAACAACAACTGAGAGATTATTATCAAAGAAAATGAGGCCACCTGTGGTTGGGTGGGGCTGTGGTAATTAGTGAGGCTGCTATAAATAGCAGCCTATGGGTTTGGCTATTGTGGAGGATTATCTGATCATTGTGTTTCGTGACTGCTTTACTGACTTTGACTTTTTGTGTGCTGATTTTCCCCCGCTTTGAAACTAAACCAGAGCAAAGTGTGTTTCACTTTGTGAAAGAAGGACTGTGAATTGCCTCACAGCTGCAATCTAAGTATCACAGAACTGATAAGGGACTTGTATAAATTACCAGTTTGTTTGGAGACAAGTGCTCTTTGCTATACCAAAAGAGGGCTTAGTTTAAGTGAATTTTCATTATAAAGAACATTGTTTTGAATTTTCAAACATGTGTGTGTCTGAAATTTGTACCTGTGAATTTTGGGGCGGATTCTACCAGACAGCCCGACAGAACAGCATTGTGTATGTGTATATCAATAATATAAAAAGGCTCAAGCAATTTTATCAAGAAATTATATACCAATATCCTTACTGAATAATGACTATAAATAGTTTACCATGATTTTGGTTGAAAACTTGAAAAATAATTTTATAGATGTTATTAATGGAGATTAGTGTGGCTTTTTACCTAAAAGACAACATTAGAAATGTTTTGAAATTTTTGAATATTTGGAAATATTTGGAACAATTTTGTAGTGGAAAACACAGGTAGGGCCTTGGCCTGGAGATAAGAGAGTAATTAGCCTGGAATTGCTAGTGTTCCCACAAGTAGCACAAGTCTAAATTCTCTTGAATTTTATTAATTCTTATCTAGTACCAAAACAGTGTTGACAGATGACTAGATTCTTGCCTTGATATTATAAGAAGCAGCCTTGATAGTCTTAGATGCAGAAAACACCTTTGACTTGAATTAGATTTTATTATTTTAAGTTTTCAAACATATGAATCTTGGAGCCCATTTTATTAAATGGATAATATCAATTTATACTTCATAAAAAACACACAAAATGTTAATGGAGAACCAATAGAACCTGGTGGGATTCAAAAAGGGACAAGGCAAGGATGCCGGCTGTCTCCAGTCTTATTCAATTGAGTCCTTGAGGTATTGAAAAAATAGAAGACAAGATTAGAAAATCCTTCCCTCCCCCTTCTCTCCCCTCCCTTCCTCCCTTTCCCCATCCCATCCTCATCTCCCTTCCCCTCTCCCACCCCCTCCTTCCCTCTTATATAGAGACATTGACCATCTCTTTTTGAATGCATCATATAACTCTACATTTTAATAAGAGAAACTTTCATTCAGTCTTATGTAGATTTACACATTTTTGGCAGAAGCTCATCCAGGAAATATAACTTGTTCTAAATAAATTTACATTTATTGCCATACATTGCACACCATTTGGCTCTTCTGCTCCTTTACATCTAAAAGAGGCATAATCCAAAATGACTGACTGGGAATTTCAGCAACAAATATTCAAATATCTCCTTTGGACAATGTTACCACTATCCAACCTCAACAATAGCAATTATGAAACAATTCTGATCCTTAGGAAAATAAACAGTTTGCTTTTGGCTCTATTACACTACTGTATACCCCAGCCTTTAATCTTTACAGTTTGAATATGAAGCATTATTTTAAGTGATATTCATATTTCTGTATCATGTAAGGTCATAAATATAATACTTTTGTATTTAATACTGTTAGCACGCATAACTTGACCAACCTGGAGCTGGACTAATTCCCACAATTCTTATTCAGCTAACCTATTGGAGTTCAAACCATCTGAAATTCCAGCATTTTATTTGTTTGTTGTGTGTTTGTTGTGTGTCTATACACTTTCTTTTTTAAAAATATTTTTTATTTACATATATACATTAAAACAATAACAACAGACAATATATTTACATCTAAACAATGTACAATACACACACGAAACTTAAAAGATGAGGATATTGTATATCTCCCCTCCCCTCCTATGGCTGGCTCTATTGACAGCCTACATTTGGTTCTTAGCGGTATTGAGACCAGTGGTTTAATTGATAACAGATAATTTATGTTTTGTATTATATAGTAATGCACTTAAGTTATTTTTATACAGTTAATAATAGTCTAGTCTAGTCTAGACTATACACTTTCAAAAGAATTTCTATTAACTTAATTTGCTGCTTATCGTCATAATGTTTCTCCTAGAAATTAAGTCCTATAATTTCGAGTCTTAATATCCAGCCATATCCTGAACCTATTTTAGATATAATTAAGCTACTGAAAATATTGCCCCCAAAGTAAGCAATTTACAGCGACATTTAATTTCTAATGAGCTGAGCTTATTAGCTAAAATGATGTGATTCTTTATAGATTGCCTGGCAGGACTATGAGCTAATCCTTCTGCTACTCCAAATATAGATTAATTGAACAAAACTCAGCAGTTTGGGGAAATAAAGTGAAAGACAGGTATCTTACTAGAGGAAGAGGCAAAGCAGCAGCTGGCTTATATGAAAATTTGTAATATGCTATTTCTCCAAGCAACAATAGTCATTATTGTTTTAATGGATACATGTCAGTTTAGCAGATATTTTTATTACTGTTTGATTGAAAACCAAATTGCCATTTTAGAAAAAAGTCAGATAAAATTGAAATACTTAGGTCTACATGATTTTACAATGTATTATTTCACAAGTGTCAAGATAAATCAATCATCAGACTTCATGTTAGGTCCCATAGGTAATCCTAGTTCATTTTTAAAAGGAAACATTTTGGTATCTTTCTAATTCTCAGGCTGTCACACTATAAAATTCTGCTGAAGCCTAATTAAGAATCTTGTATTTGTTGTATAAACATGTACATATCTCTTGCAAATTCTGAATGGGGAGAAATTAGTAAACCTCCATAAATTTCTGTTACATTTAAATTGGAATGAAACTTTATTATGCAAATTTTGAGGAAAAAAGCAAATAAACAAAGATTTAAAAAGTTCTGAGTTAATTCAGTGAGTGAGGAATTAATATCGTTTTCAAAGTGCAGAAGATTGGTTTTAGCTGGTTAGCATTGCTTACTGAGGTCCTGTTAAAATGAAGGGAAATAACATATTATAATGTGTATGTGTTGTGTATGATTACTTAAATTTTGGAATTTGAAAAAAGAATGAGAGGGATAGTGGTTTTGTACTTGGCTTGACCTAGCAGGCGTGTCAAACTAGCAGCCCATGGGCTGGATATGTCATGGGTAGGCCACGCCCACCTCAGCTCCACCGAGACAAAAAATGTTGTGATGCATCACAGTCCAACTTGTGATGCGATTGAGTTTGAGACCCATGGTCTTGGGAAGTAATGGAGAAATTATGGCACAGGTGGCACGCAGAGCTATATCTGTTGGCACACAAGCCGTTGCTCTAGCTCAGCTCCAATGTGCCTGTGTGTGCCGGCTCGCACAGAAGCTCTGGGAGGGCATTTTTGGCTTCCAGAGAGCATTTTTGGCTTCCAGACAGCATTCGGAAACTTCAGATTGTGCAGAATGCAGCTGCGAGAGCAATCATGGGCTTTCCCAAATATGCCCATGTTACACCAACACTCCGCAGTCTGCATTGGTTGCCGATCAGTTTCCGGTCACAATTCAAAGTGTTTGTTATGACCTATAAAGCCCTTCATGGCACCGGACCAGATTATCTCAGGGACCACCTTCTGCTGCACGAATCCCAGCGACCGGTTAGGTCCCACAGAGTGGGTCTTCTCCGGGTCCCGTCAACTAAACAATGCCACTTGGCGGGACCCAGGGGAAGAGCCTTCTCTGTGGCGGCCCTGCCCCAATGGAACCAACTCCCCCCAAAGATTAGAATTGCCCCGACCCTCCTTGCCTTTTGTAAGCTCCTTAAAACCCACTTCTGCTGCCAGGCATGGGGGAATTGAGATGCTCTTTCCCCCTGGGCCTTTACAATTTCATGTGTGGTATGTATGTATGTATGTTTGGTTTTTTATATTAATGGGTTTTAAAATCATTTTTAGTATTTATTGGATTATTATTGTACATTGTTTTATTACTGTTGTTAGCCGCCCCGAGTCTTCGGAGAGGGGCGACATTCAAATCAAATCAAATCAAATCAAACCAAATCAAATCAAATCAAATCAAATCAAATCAAATCAAATCAAATCAAATCAAATCAAATCAAATCAAATCAAATCAAATCAAATCAAATCAAATCAAATCAAATCAAATCAAATCAAATCAAATCAAATCAAATCAAATCAAATCAAATCAAATCAATGCAGGGGGATGGGGGAGGGTATTTTTACCTTTCCCCGGCTCCAGGGAAGCATTTGGAGTCTGCGTAGGGCAAAACACAAACCTACTGAGCCCACAAGAAGTTGGGGAAAAGGCTGTTTCTGGCCTCCAGAGGGCCTCCTGGGGGTGGTGGAAACTGTTTTTGCCCTTCACAAGCATTGAATTATGGATGTGGGCACTCGCGCATGCACAATAACACATGCCCATGCTTTTTCGGCACCCGAGGAAAAAAAGGTTCACCATCACTGGTCTAGGGTGCTTAGTTTCCCAAATGAAATTATAGTTGAGTATTATCTGCCTGCTGATGACATTTTACCCTGTGCTGATAAACATCTTCACTCAGCAGTTTCCTGTAGATATTACCCTGTTTCCCCGAAAATAAGACGCACCCCAAAAGTAAGGCATGTCAGAGGTTTTGCAGAATTTGTTAATATTTGTTAACTCCCCGAAAATAAGGCATAGTCAAGTTTACATATGGTATAGTGGGAAAACATACGGTACCATTCAAAGCTGTTCATAGCGGTACCGTAATAATGTGGCGTCCCCTGCTGGCCCCTTCCATCGCTTTGTACCATCCAATACAGCAGACACAGTCTTCTGATGTCTCACTGCCATTACAGTCTCCACTACAGTGCGTAGACTGTAGTTCCTCTGGTGGCCAGAAGCTGCAATAGCGGGAGTATACTATTGTACCATATAAGTGCCGTTGTTTGTGTGTGTGGGTGCCATACTGACAGGTACCATACCGTAATCAGTGTACTGTACAGTACACTTTCTTTGGGGGTGTCAGCTTTTCTGCCTGTGAATTTGTCTTATTTGAGAAATATAAGGCACCCCCCGAAAATAAGACATAGCACAACTTTTGGAGCAAAAATTAATATAAGACAGTGTCTTATTTTCGGGGAAACACGGTAAATAAGAGTGGGGAGTGTGCTGAGCCTTAAGGCATTCATATAAAATGATGCTAACCAAACGAGTTAGAAGCAGCCCTGCAAGAAGAAGGAGAACCACTGCCAAACGGTGCCCTCTGCTCTTGCCCCACTAAGCTGGCCCAGAAGGACATCAGGATTGATGGGGCATAATCAAAATACCAAACTCTAACTCTCTTTTGCTCTCTGTATATGTGCCATTTTTTAATTTATTCTAATTTTCTTTCCAAGGACTTCAGCTTTCAATTTAACATGTTGACTAAAAAAAAACCCATTTAAAATAATAAAAGCATACCTATATTTTACTAATATGATCAAGTCTTTTACTGTCCTCTGCTGGTAGCAATTTAATATATTTAGCAAATTGCCTTTCAGTCTGATCATAGAGCTGTATTCTTGCATTACCACATTTCTGGAATGCATTCTTTCCCTTCCCAGTAAATTGATATATTGAATCACATTAATCATCACCATGAATTTTAATTAAATGGGCTCTAATCTGGAGTGATAAATAATGAAACTTGTAATTTTTAAAAATGAAACAACTCCAGGATAACCAATTTGGGGCAGGTGATGTTTCATTTACATATATAATTGACAAGTCACAGATGGTATTATGAAGAGATAAAGATGAGTATCCTAACTCAAATGTTAATTTCATACATGATCTATGTGACCCTACTATGCCTTCCTAGCTTTTCAAAAAGAACAAGACTAGAAGGTCTTAACTCCAAATCGTTGATATCTTATAAATGATAGCTTGTGTCCCAAATAAATCTTAATACCAATACTATAATATTTTACCAATGGTATCACAAGTATTAACTGAATTTTGTAATACCATCCAGTGGTCCCCGTCAGAAACACTGCTGGGTTCATCATGTCTTTCCAATCATTCTGGTTGAGTATTGAAGAAGCCTGAGCCATATTTTTTTTAAAAAAATGTGTACTCTTGCATTTCTGGAACTAATTTGCGGTACTGAAGCGAAATTTAATTTTCTATGTGGTTTGGGATCAGTATATTTAATCAGCTCCCTACTAGGATGGAAACCCATGACACCTGCTAATTTGGCATAGATCTCTACAGTAGTTTAGTGGTTCTGCAACTCATCTATGGAATTACATATGATAGTTCAGGCTTAAAATCATCTAAAATTTAATTATTTTAATAGTGAGTGAGAACAATGATTGTCCTTAAGTTTTTATATTTGTCAGGGAACAGCATCCTGTCACTATATTGCCTTTCAAGACCTACGCCTGGAACAATAATCTTTGAAGACCTTAAGAAGAGAAATAATAATTCATAAATCTCAAACTCAGCAAGTCCTCTTGTTTTGCCTTTTAGTCATAAACTCGCTGTTACAAAGAGGAAGGAAAATTAATCTTCCAGCACCTCTCCCTACAATCAGATTGACACATGGAATCCTCCTGTGGACTCTGCTGACTTCATAAACAATGAGAGCATTGTCAATGAGGTAAGTGAAGATGAATCCCACCTACCATTGAAGCACTTTCTAGGTCATTATCCCAAAATTCTGCAGAACGGATATAAGGTCTTTGCTAACAATTTTATATTCCCTGTTTTCCATTTCTACATATCCCTAATTCTGAGAAGACAAACAAAAAATGATATTGTTGTATTATCCCTGGGTTTTACTAAATTATCTGCTGCTTTATTTAACAAACTTAGTTTCAGTCCATTCCTGAGCTACCCTTGTTTAACAGGTCTTTTCTGTAAGATAACAAAATAATATTATCCCCCATTCCTTTCACAGGATCTGGTTGCTTGGATCAATGCTGGCTTTCTCCATGTTCCACATGCTGAAGATATACCCAAAACTGTAACTCTTGGGAATGTAGAAACATAGAAACAAAGAAACATAGAAGACTGCCGGCAGAAAAAGACCTCATGGTCCATCTAGTCTGCCCTTATACTATTTCCTGTATTTTATCTTACAATGGATATATGTTTATCCCAGGCATGTTTAAATTCAGTTACTGTGGATTTACCAACCACGTCTGCTGGAAGTTTGCTCCTAGGATCTACTACTCTTTCAGTGAAATAATATTTTATCACATTGCTTTTGATCTTTCCCCCAACTAACTTCAGATTGTGTCCCCTTGTTCTTGTGTTCACTTTCCTATTAAAAACACTTCCCTCCTGGACCTTATTTAACCCTTTAACATATTTAAATGTTTCGATCATGTCCCCCCTTTTCCTTCAGTCCTCCAGACTATACAGATTGAGTTCATTAAGTCTTTCCTGATACGTTTTATACTTAAGACCTTCCACCATTCTTGTAGCTTGTCTTTGGACCCGTTCAATTTTGTCAATATCTTTTTGTAGGTGAGGTCTCCAGAACTGAACACAGTATTCCAAATGTGGTCTCACCAGCGCTCTATATAAGGGGATCATGTAATTGGTTTCTTCTTGAGACCATACAACTATTTTCATAATGACCCTTCCATTTATTCTCCAGACAGTGTTTTCTTCGATATACATTTCCTGTGAGGTCAATCACCTTGCGTGTCTGGCATAAAAGTCTGCCCATTTCCTTCCTTTTCACTTATAAGCGTTTTCAGAGCACAACAACATTTTAACGTCTTTCATTTTTTGACAGGTAAATTAGAAATTGGAAAACAAACAATTAATGTGTATTACATAACTAATAGTTCCCCACCCACTCCCTGTTACTATGGCAGCAGATAGCAAGCAAACATCAAAGAGGCTGACATATGAGGTGTTTCAAGATGTAAAGAAAAGCAGAGAGACTGGTTCACCTGATTTAAAGTTGTATTTTGCAGCTTCTTGTTTGATTTTCAATGAAAGAGTGAACGTTGCTGAGAAATAGAAAGCTTTTGGACCCAACCTGATATTTGGGTTTCATGGATACTTGTGTGTTGTGGTTAGCTCTGGCCCAGCTCCTGCCCCAAGAACTGTGGATGTGGGGGAGACATCCACATGCTGCAGGCCTGTTTTGCCCCCGGTGGAATCTGCTGATGAAGGTTCCTCTGACCAAGAAGACATGAGTGACAGGGAGGAGGAGAGTGTGGCAGACAGCTCAGAAGGAGATCAATTATCTAGCTCCTCCTTGGATTTAGAACAAGAGTTAATGATACAGCCACGCATGTGGAGAGCGATGCATAGGCAACAACAACTGAGAGATTATTATCAAAGAAAATGAGGCCACCTGTGGTTGGGTGGGGCTGTGGTAATTAGTGAGGCTGCTATAAAGAGCAGCCTGTGGGTTTGGCCATTGTGGAGGATTATCTGACCCTTGTGTTTCGTGACTGCTTTACTGACTTTGACCTTTTGTGTGCTGAGTTTTCCCTGCTTTGAAACTAAACCAGGGCAAAGTGTGTTTCACTTTGTGAAAGAAGAAGGACTGTGAATTGCCTCACAGCTGCAAGCTAAGTATCACAGAACTGATAAGGGACTTGTACAAATTACCAGTTTGTTTGGAGACGAGTGCTCTTTGCTGTACCAAAAGAGGGCTTGGTTTAAGTGAATTTTCATTATAAAGAACATTGTTTTGAATTTTCAAACGTGTGTGTCTGAAATTTGTACCTGTGAATTTTTGGGAGGATTCTACCAGAGAGCCCGACAGAACACTTGTGGTACCATAAAATTAAAGCTAATCATTTTGAATGGGGTTTTGCATACCATTCTGAGAATATGGAATTGATACAAATCCAGGCTGTGTCTGAAAAAACATACTTTTAGCACAATAAGAAATTTATGGATGAGAAATGATAATCAAATGCAAAAAATATCTGATGGTGATTTTTTTCAATGGGAGGGTAGGATAAAAATAAGAGATCTTATGCAGAAATATATGTTTGATCATAATATTCTTGTGTAGAATTATTGGGAAAAAATAGATAAAATAATTTACATTTTTAAACTTTGTAAAACTGAGTTTGAAATGGAATTGTTTATAAATGATGAAAATGCTATTGCTAAAATGTACTTTTATTGAAAATTGGAAATAAAAGTAGAATGAAAAGAATATATGAGAGAGTATGCTAAAAATTATAATATACAGATGGGACAACGGGAAAATATAGGGTTGAAAAGATTGAAATGTATATACATTATCATTTTAAGAAGAATTTTTATAAAATAACATATCTTTGTAACATATCTTGTAAATAACATATCTGGTTCATCTCACCAGAGAAATTATCTAGAATGTATTTTTGTTGGAAATATGAATACTGTATATACATGTTGAGTGAATTTGCAAAAAATCCGGAAAGTTTTGAATTTAAACAAAAACACTAATTTTGATGATTTAAAGATCAAGATACAATTAAGACCAATGGAACTGATTGACAAACAGTTTGAAAAAAATCATGGAATTTGGTTTTGTATGTGACATCTACAGCAAGATTATTAAATGTGCAAAGATCGAAAGATTTGATTTTCCCACAATACAGGAATTGTTGGTGAAGGTGATTGAATTTGCAGAAACTTGCCAAACTGATTTCTACGATTAACGAAAATATCCACATTAATTGCTTACTGGAAACCCATAATAGTATTTTTGCACGAAACACAAAAAAATAACATTATTAAATGAGTTATTGTCACTAAGTGGATCACCATCACTAAGTGGATCACTTTCACTAAGTGAGACATTTTCATAATTTGCATCAATTCTGTTCCAATTTTGTTCTGCAAAACGAGCAGACCTTGAAATCACAATCCTTTTGCTTCCATCACTAAAGCAATATCTTTTTGAGCCTGACTCATAGCCCACAAATTTGAGCTTTCTAGCCTTTTGTTGCCTCTTTCTTCTGATTGCCCTTGGAATATGTATCTATGCAATACTTCCAAAAATTCTTAAATGAGCCAGAGATGGCTTTCTCCCATATAGGATTGCATATGGAATATTATTAATGGATGAACTCGACAGCCTATTGACTAGATAATTGGTAGTCAGTATGGCTTCACGCCAATATGACTTGATCATACCAGAATCCTCCAGTAATGAGTCTTTCATTGTTGGCAAAACACTATTCTTCCTTTCAACCACTCCGTTCTCTGAAGCTGTGTAAAGAAATTGTTTCAATCAATGTTGAAAATTCGTTGACATAAATTCGGAACCTATGACAGTTTGCAACTGACATACTTGTTGTTTTTACCTTCTCTCTATAAAACTTAATCATTGTCTAAATTGCTGTAGCACCTGTTTTACTCTTAAGTAAGTAGCAAAATCCAAATCTACTGTAGTCATCTACAATGACCAGTGCATACTTTGCTCCTCCCAGACTAGCTTGCATAGGCCCAATTAAATCAGCATGAAACAGCTCTAGAGCTCTCGTGGTCTGTCTTGTGTTACACTTACTCACTGGGAATGCTTTGGATTTAGATGCTTTCAATACTGCACAATCCAAATATGCCTTAAGTTATATCCCTTCAAATTTAGATCTTCTGCAAACTGTTCCATTGTTTGCAAAACTTTGAAGCTTGCATGGCCAAGCTTCCTGTGCAGAAGATGAACACACAAATTGTGCTTTGATACATTTTTAAATTGAGAACATTGGACCTTTTGTCCATGCAACATATAAAGATTATCCTCCTTTATGCCTTGTGCACACACATTCCCATTTCTTTCGATGAAGCACTTCCCATTAACAAACGTGGTCTCAAAACCTTGCTTGTCTAAATTAGACACGCTTAACAAATTATGTTCCATTTCTGGGACACATAACTCATTAGTAAACCTTGATTCCAAATATGGAATTTATATATTGCCTCTTCCAATTATTTTAGCCTCCTGACCATTTGCCAAAGCCACTGCATCCTTCTGTGGAATAAACCTGAAAAATAAGTCAGAATCATTAACAATTGTTTGACTGTTCTCACTGTCAATTAACCATTTGTCTCTATTGTTGTTATAACAAACTTTTGCAATTGCAATCCGGCCAAATAAGTCTTCTTGTCTTGCATATTTATTCTCTGTGCACATTTTTTGGGGGAAATGAGTAGACCAGTGTTGGGCCACAATTGCCCGGTGCTACCTCCATGCCTGGGAGTGTGTGTGTGTGCGTGTGAAGCGCCCAGCATAAAATTTGGCTTCTGTGCATGCGAAGTAGTTGAATCTTGTGCGTGGATATGCAAGCACATGAGATCTTGAAGATTTTCGGGAGTTTTTGCTTCCATGCATGCACACAAGCAAAAAAGCGAAAAATCAGCAAAAAATGGTTGCCGGCCTGCCACTGCTGCTTGGAGGGTGAGAGGGGAGCAGAAGAAGAGCCTTCTTCTTCCCTCAGTCCCCTGCCGGCAAAGGTATGTTAGAGACCTCCAGTTGCCCCCCTGATGTGAAAGGTTCTTCTCTGTGTCCCCACTGCTCATTCTAACTGCCCCTGCCCCATTCCCTTCTTCTCCATTGCTCTGCATCCCCACCGCCTGGTCTCCTACCCTTGCGGTTTTGATTCCCCTCCATGTCCCCGCTGCTCATTCCAGCCACCCCACCGCTGTTCCTTTCCCCTCCACTTCCTTTCCCCTCCACTGCGCCTTTGCGACCTCTCTGTGGCGCTAGACCCCGTAGAGCCCCATGGTTCAACGAGGAGCTCCGGGAGTTGAAACGCCAAAAGAGACGTCTAGAGAAGCGATGGAGGAAGAGTAGGTCTGAATCTGAGCGAACACTTGTAAGAGCTTTTATTAAGACTTACAAAGTGGCGCTCAAGGCGGCAAGATGCGCGTACCATGCCGCCTTGATTGCATCAGCGGAATCCCGCCCGGCCGCTCTGTTTAGGGTGACCTGCTCCCTTCTTAACCAGGGGGGAGTTGGGGAGCCCTTGCAGAATAGCGCCGAGGAGTTTAACACGTTTTTCGCTGATAAAGTCGCTCAGATCCGGGCCGACCTCGACTCCAATTGTAAAACAGAGTTGACTGACGAGTCAGTTGAGGTGACTGGGGCACGTACTTGTCCACCTGTCTGGGAAGAGTTTGATCTGGTGACACCTGATGAAGTGGACAAGGCCATTGGAGCTGTGAGTTCCACCACCTGTCTACTGGATCCGTGTCCCTCCTGGTTGGTCTCGGCCGGCAGGGAGGTGACACGGAGCTGGGCCCAGGAGATTACCAACGCTTCCTTGGGGAGGGGAGTTTTTCCATCACTCTATAAAGAAGCGCTTGTGCGCCCCCTCCTCAAGAAGCCCTCCCTGGACCCAGCCGTACTTAACAACTATCGTCCAGTCTCCAACCTTCCCTTTATGGGGAAGGTTGTCGAGAAGGTGGTGGCGCTCCAGCTCCAGCGGTCCCTGGAAGAAGCTGATTATCTAGGTCCCCAGCACTCAGGTTTCAGGCCCGGTTACAGCACGGAAACCGCTTTGGTCGTGTTGATGGATGATCTCTGGCGGGCCCGGGACAGGGGTTTATCCTCTGTCCTGGTGCTCCTCGATCTCTCAGCGGCTTTCGATACCATCGACCATGGTATCCTTCTGCACCGGTTGGAGGGGCTGGGGGTGGGAGGCACTGTTCTTCAGTGGTTCTCCTCCTACCTCTCTGGCCGGTCGCAGTCGGTGTTAGTGGGGGGTCAGAGGTCGGCTCCGAGGTCTCTCCCTTGTGGGGTGCCTCAGGGGTTGGTCCTCTCCCCCTTGCTATTTAACATCTACATGAAACCGCTGGGTGAGATCATCCAAGGACATGGGGTGAGGTATCATCAATATGCCGATGATACCCAGCTTTACATCTCCACCCCATGCCCAGTCAACGAAGCGGTGGAAGTGATGTGCCGGTGCCTGGAGGCTGTTGGGACCTGGATGGGTGTCAACAGACTCAAGCTCAACCCGGATAAGACGGAGTGGCTGTGGGTTTTGCCTCCCAAGGACAATTCCATCTGTCCGTCCATTACCCTGGGGGGGGAATTATTGACCCCCTCAGAGAGGGTCCGCAATTTGGGCGTCCTCCTCGATCCACAGCTCACATTAGAAAACCATCTCTCAGCTGTGGCGAGGGGGGCGTTTGCCCAGGTTCGCCTGGTGCACCAGTTCCGGCCCTATCAGGACCGGGACTCATTGCTCACAGTCACTCATGCCCTCATCACCTCGAGATTTGACTACTGTAACGCTCTCTACATGGGGCTACCTTTGAAAAGTGTTCGGAAACTTTAGATCGTGCAGAATGCAGCTGCGAGAGCAGTCATGGGCTTACCTAGGTATGCCCATGTTTCACCATCCCTCCGCAGTCTGCATTGGCTGCCGATCAATTTCCGGTCACAATTCAAAGTGTTGGTTATGACCTTTAAAGCCCTTCATGGCATCGGACCAGAATATCTCCGAGACCGCCTTCTGCCGCACGAATCCCAGCGACCGATTAGGTCCCACAGAGTGGGCCTTCTCCAGGTCTCGTCAACTAACAATGTCGGTTGGCGGGCCCCAGGGGAAGAGCCTTCTCTGTGGCGGCCCCAGCCCTCTGGAACCAACTCCCCCCGGAGATTAGAACTGCCCCTACTCTCCCTGCCTTCCGTAAAGCTCTCAAAACCCACCTTTGTCGTCAGGCATGGAGGAACTGAAACACCTCCCCCGGCCACGTACAATTTATGTATGGTATGTTTGTGTGTGTGCTTGTTAATATAGTGGGGTTCTTTTTAAAACTATTTTAAATACTTAAATTTATTGAATTTATTTGGATTTGTACGATTGTTTATATTTTTTGTTGTGAGCCGCCCCGCGTTCGCGGAGAGGGGCGGCATACAAATCTAAATAATAAATAAATAAATAAATACTCCGTGTCCCCGCCACCCAGTCCCCTACCTTGCTTGCCCTTGCGGTTTCGGTTTCCCTCCATGTCTACTGCCACTTGCTTGCTCCTTCACCCTCTTCTGCAGCACAGGGAGCAGGCCGGATGGCTGGAATTCGATGCCATAACAGCCAATGTTATTTCTGGCTGGGGCGGCTACTGAAAGAGTGAACAGCATGATTCGGCTGCTAAGGATCCCACCACCGGCGTAGTCTCTCCATAAATAAAGCAAGCCCTTTTAAAACGCTGTTCTCGTCAAGGGTCAATACTATCCTAGGTAATATTCCATATAAGGCAAAAAGGTTGTGACTATGCAAAACAGTCATACTGCTGAGTCATAGTGACTAAGCGGCAACCTGATTGAGCCAGAACAGAATAAAAAGCAATGCGCCTTTGCAATCTGTGTGGTTAGTGAGTTCTGGCTATTGTGGTTGTTGGAGTCGTCGTAGGTGGTTCATTAGCTTGTGGTTAGTGAGTGGGTTGGTTTACTGAATCAAAGAGACGTGGAGAGGGGAGGATCTGCTGCTTGGATAACAATCTATCCTCCATACTAACCTACCCAGGTCTCACGTTCTGGGGAATCCAGAGCATGATACCATGGTATTTTGAGACTGAAGGATGCCAATGCATCATAGTTTATAGTTGTAGTAAAGCACTTTCTCTAAAAAGAAGAATAGGAAAGATTCTAATTTTGATACACTGAAGAGTAAAAGTTCTTCAACCAGTTCCTGCTGAATTGTCTGCATTCTTCATCGGCTTCAGTTCCTGAGTTCCTGTGTCACACATCCCTGTGCCTAGCCAGTAGCCATTGGCTTTCGAATGCAACTCGGAAAGTTCTTGCAGAATCTCTGTTGGTGAGTTGCAACTTGATCCCTCCTGCTGCTTCCCTCTCCTCGGCTGTGGTTGCAAGGCATTTTAACGATAGGCAGCCTGTGGAAACCTTTGATGGAGACTTATTTATTTATTTATTTATATTTATTTTATTTATTTATTTTGTCCAATACACAATGAGGGTTTTAGTGGGTATATATCTATATACACATAGTAAAATACATGATGAAGGTTATAGAGCAGATACTCATAGTAAAATATATCTAAGAAAGAATAGAAAAGGAGGTATAGTAATAGAACATATCAATGAAAGAATAGAAGAAGAGATATAGGAATAGAAGAAGGGTATAGGAGATATAGGAGAGCAATAGGACGGGACGGAAGGCACTCTAGTGCACTTGTACTCACCCCTTACTGACCTCTTAGGAATCTGGATAGGTCAACCGTAGATAATCTAAGGGTAAAGTGTTGGGGGTTTGGGGATGACACTATGGTAATGAGTTCCACGCTTCGACAACTCGGTTACGAAAGTCATATTTTTTACAGTCAAGTTTGGAGCGGTTAATATTAAGTTTAAATCTGTTGTGTGCTCTTGTGTTGTTGTGGTTGAAGCTGAAGTAGTCGCTGACAGGCAGGACATTGCAGCATATGATCTTGTGGGCAATACTTAGATCTTGTTTAAGGCGTCTTAGTTCTAAACTTTCTAGGCCCAGGATTGAAAGTCTAGTCTCATAGACTTACTGGCTATGGAAAGTTTCACTCTGTTCCTTGGTGCCCCCTCCTCAGGAATTTACGTATTTATTTATTTTATTTGTCATACAAATATGGTATTGTATTGTAGTATGTTTAACATAATATAAAGTATAAAGTAGAGATAGAAAAGATAAAAAACACATTAGGACAGGAACGGTAGGCACAAAGGTGCACTTATGCACGCTCCTTACAATCCTTTTAGAAAAGGGGAGAGGTCTATTGTAGATAATGTAAGGTTGAAGATTTTGGGATTGGGGGAGGAAACAACAGAGTCCGGTAGTGAATTCCAGGCACGCTGACCACTCTATTGCTGAAATCATATTTTCTGCAGTCTAATTTTTTTACCTCTGCATGGCTGCAACATCTTTTTTCATATTCATTAAGCTCTTATTACAGTGCTGGTTATGAGCTATAAAGCCCTATATGGCTTAGGACCAGACTACCTACAGGACCGTGTTCTGCCTCATGTATCCCACCAGCCAGTTAGGTCCCACAGAGTTGGCCTTCTCCAGGTCTTGTCGGCCAAACAATGTCATCTGGTGGAACCTGGGGGAAAAGCTTTCTCTGTGGCGGCCCTGGCCCTCTGAAATGAACTCCTTCCGGAGATACGTACCTCCCCTTCCCTCCTGGTCTTTAGTAAAGCTCTGAAAACCTACGTCTGCTGGTGCTGCACGAATCCCAGCGACCAGTTAGGTCCCACAGAGTGGGCCTTCTCCGGGTCCTGTCAACGAAACAATGTCATTTGGCGGGGCCCAGGGGAAGAACCTTCTCTGTGGTGGCCCCAGCCCTCTGGAACCAACTCCCCCCAGAGATTAGAATTGCCCCCACCCTCCTCGCCTTTCGTAAGCTCCTTAAAACCCATCTCTGCTGTCAGGCATGGGGAACTGAGTTATTCTTTTCCCCTAGGCCTTTACAATTTATGCATGGTATGTTTGTTTGTATGTATGTTTGGTTTTACAATAAGGGTTTTTAGTTGTTTTAGTATTGGATTTACATGCTGTTTTTTATTACTGTTGTTAGCCGCCCCGAGTCTACGGAGAGGGGCGGCATACAAATCCAATAAATAAATAAATAAATAAATAAATGGGTCCGTGAGCCATGAGATTGCCCCCCCCCGGTATGAATGACTGAATTGGGATGAATGTGGATGACTGCATAAGGGCTTTTTAGATTTTTATTAATTTTACATGTGTCCTTTTAAAATATTCAGGTTTTCTCACATATATTGTTTGTATTTACAATGTCGTACACCACCCTGATTCGCTTCGAGAAATCTAATTAATTAATTAATTAATTAATAATAATTTATAAGGAACTCTAAGATTGCTTATTTGGAAAGTTAAGGCTTCTTTCTTGAGTGGAGCCTTGCAGAGCATCGTTACTTTTCTTTGCACATAGTGAGCATTGGCATGTAGTGGCATCTCACATTAGAGAAATATCTTTTGGCTGTGGCGAGGGGGGCGTTTGCCCAGGTTCACCTGGTGCACCAGTTGTGGTCCTATTTGGACCGGGACTCACTGCTCACAGTCACTCATGCCCTCATCACCTCGAGACTCGACTACTGTAACGCTCTCTACATGGGGCTACCTTTGAAAAGTGTTCGGAAACTTCAGATCGTGCAGAATGCAGCTGCGAGAGCAATCATGGGCTTTCCCAAATATGCCCATGTTACACCAACATTCCGCAGTCTGCATTGGTTGCCGATCAGTTTCCGGTCACAATTCAAAGTGTTTGTTATGACCTATAAAGCCCTTCATGGCACCGGACCAGATTATCTCAGGGACCGCCTTCTGCCGCACGAATCCCAGCGACCAGTTAGGTCCCACAGAGTTGGCCTTCTCCGGGTCCCGTCAACTAAACAATGCCGCTTGGCAGGACCCAGGGGAAGAGCCTTCTCTGTGGCGGACCCGGCCCTCTGAAACCAACTCCCCCCAGAGATTAGACTTTCCCCCACCCTCCTTGCCTTTCGTAAGCTTCTTAAAACCCACCTCTGCCGCCAGGCATGGGGGAATTGAGATGCTCTTTCCCCCTAGACCTTCACAATTTTATGCATCGTATGTCTGTATGTATGTTTGGTTTTATAATAAAGGTTTTTAACTGTTTTAATATTGGATTGTTTATGCTGTTTTTATTACTGTTGTTAGCCGCCCCGAGTCTACGAAGAGGGGCGGCATACAAATCCAATCAATCAATCAATCAATCAATCAATCAATAAATAAATAAATAAATAAATAAATAAATAAATCTTAGACTCCCATCTTCTGAGACAGGTGTCTCCTGGATGGCAGGTGGCATAACTTCCTCTGCCTGTAGCCATTCACGATTTATTTTTATTAACTTATTTATTAATTGGATTTATATGCTGCCAATCTCCGAGAACTCTGGGTATATTGTCTGGTAGTTCTAGGATTGGCTGCTCTCTGTTGGTTTCCTTGTAAGCGTCTCAGTTGGCTATGATAATAAACAGGTTTTCCAACCTTTCTGAAATGCATTTAGAGAGGTTTAACCCAGGATGAGGTGGGGGAAAGGTAGTGCATAACATGGGGCTACCTTTGAAAAATGTTTGGAAACTTCAGATTGTGCAGAATGCAGCTGCAAGAGCAATCATGGGCTTCTCAAGGTATGCCCATGTTACACCAACACTCCGCAGTCTGCAATGGTTGACGATCAGTTTCCAGTCACAATTCAAAGTGTTGGATATGACCTATAAAGCCCTTCATGGCACCGGACCAGGATATCTGCGAGACCACCTTCTGCGGCACGAATCCCAGCAGCCGGTTAGATCCCACAGAGTTGGTCTTCTCCGGGTCCCGTCGACTAAACAATGTCGCCTGGCAGGACCCAGGGGAAGAGCCTTCTCTGTGGTGGCTCCGACCCTCTGGAATCAACTCCCCCCAGAGATTAGGACTGTCCCCACCCACCTTGTCTTTCATAAACTCCTTAAAACCCACCTCTGTCGTCAGGCTTGGGGGAACTGAGACATCTCCCCTTTGCCTATGTAGTTTTGTGCATGATATGACTGTGTGTATGTATTTTATACATTGGGTGTTTTTTCTTTTTAGACTTTTTAATGTAAAACTGTTATTTTAGATTTTAATTATTAGATTTGTTACCATGTATTGCTTTTATCACTGTTGTGAGCCGCCCTGAGTCTACGGAGAGGGGCGGTATACAAATCTAATAAATACTACTACTACTACTACTACTGCTGCTGCTGCTACTACTACTACTACTACTACTACTACTACTAATAATAATAATAATGGAAGACCTTGATCTTGAAATGTTGTGCAATGAAATGGAAAGAAGTCCCTGTCTTGTTATATCAACAAAATCATACCAAGAAAAAAAAAAAGATGTTGGCAAATAATGAGCCGCTAATCATAGGAGATTAAATACAAACTCTGTAAATACAGGCTTTATAAGGATTGTCAGACAAACTGCAATATGAGAAGTCTGCATTGATTGCAATCAAATATTTCTGCTCTTTGGCACTGACTATGTACAATTCTATTGATACAGCCCAATTATGCAGGAGAAATTAATACGGAGATTTTGCTTTTCCTGTGCTTGATAATGGTTTTCTTATGTACATTTATTAAAAACTTTGTTTTTTACAAAAAACTCAGGTTTTGAGTATTTGTAAGACTGAGTTTGAAGTAGAATTGTGTAGAAATGATGAACTTGGAATTGCTTAAAATGTATAAACTTGTGAAAAAGTGAAATAGTAGGGTAGGTCCACTGAAGATAAATAGTAGGGGCAGCTCTCCAGCTTCAATGAGGCCTAAGTCCACGCACAGGGGGGACACAACTCGGGGGTTGTGTGCATGCATAAGGGGAGGGCATTGCCTTTTGCATTATTTGGCATCTGAGCCAAAAATGGTTCACCATCATTATCCTAGAATTTCACTTGTCCACTAGTTTAGTCACTTTGTCAAAAAATGCAATACAATTTGTTTGGTCAGATCTGCTTTTGGCAAACCCATGTTGGCTTCTGTTTCCTTCATCTATATAGCAATCAATTTATCCATTTTAAAATCTATATTTTTTCCCATGTCAAAAGTTCCTTCTTTTGTTATCCATGAACTAGAAACACAATTAAATAACAATAGCACCCTCTACTGACCAAAAGGCAATATTGTCAGTAAGACTACCATGGAACTAATTGAAATAGGAAATATTCAATTAACAACTGTTTACAGATCCAATCCTCAGAGAGATAGATGAGGAGAGAAAAAAAACCATCGGAAGCAGGAACAACAACAACAAAAAAAATCAAATCCTCAATTTTAAAAAATAACATTTGTAAAAAAAGCAAAAGACTTCAAATTCAGTAAAACACAACCGTGTTTTGTTTTGCTTTTTAAAAAATCCAATCCAACTTCCAAAATTATTCAAGCAAAAGTAAATTTAGAAATATTAGAAATCATCAAGAGGAAAAACATACCTTAATCAAAATCTCTATTGCCCAGCAATTAAATACAACAAAAACAATGTTTGAAAAATGAGAAAGCCAAAATTAGTTGTTCTATTTGGGCTGCATGTTCACAGTATTGGATATGGTACTCCTCCTTTCTCTTATTTGGTACTTCACCATTTGATCGCAAAGTCCCTTCCACATCTTCTTCCCAACTCAGACTATCCAGAAGACAAATGCAATGATTCCTACAGCTCTCCTTAAAATTTAGGGAGCTTTCCAGTCTTCAGATTTTATCTGAGCCCTTAATCAATTGGATGTTGGTACAGGACAAAGTCTACATCTGTGTTACTGTGACATATTCCCTCCTGATATGTTGTGAGTCTCCCCTAGTCCTCGGAAAGGGGATGCATACAAATCCAATAAATAAATAATAATAAATGGTAGGTGCAAAACACCAAGGGATTTCACTGAATATTTGCCATTTTATACCTAGATAACCTTCTGATCCAGTGGGGAAAAAAATCACCTGGAAAAAAATTAGATTCATGAAGTTGGTGGACATTTAAGAGTAAATGCACTATAGAACTGATCTTAAATTAAATCTATATGACTGCATTGCACAATTCTTCTCATCTATTACTTGTGGACATTTATTAGGAGACAAGAAAGGGGTGTGTGATTCTTTGTGTGGGGATGTGGCAACATTTAACTAATTGAGCTTTACACGTATACTGCTTTTGTAGAGTCATATGATGATCCCTTGGGGTTTTTTTTAATGAATCACAACCCATTTCTCCTGCAAAAGAAAGGGAAGAGGTAAGTAGCAGTGGTGGTAAACACTATTTATTGGTAATTTGCAACTAGTAAAGTCTTACAGGACAACTTGATGAAAGAGTCACATGAGACGAATTTCTTGAACGCAAGGAGTATTACAGGGAGTAACCATTTGCCTCTTGGAGACACAAGTGCTGCTGTGCTGCAGATTTGCAACCCAGGTTAGAGAACTATTTATCTATATAGTATTATTTTATGCCATTGAAAATTGCTCAGACTCACTCTGGATAGTGATATAGGTGTCATATAAATTAAATAAATAATATTGGTAAAAAACAACAACAACCAATTCTGGACTCGAGAAAATGAGATGATGTCGCAGCTCTATGAGATGATGTCGCAGCTCTCTTTAGAAGTTTAACATGGATTTCATAATGCAGGATCTCTTCTTATGTTTCTGTCCTTTATCTTGCAATATGTCTGATTGTTTGGAATAAATATAGGAAAATAATAACCTGGGTTTTCTCCCTCTTGCTACATTATTCAGGGGTTATTTATCTAAACATGAAGAATCCAAGAATTTTCCTTAGACGAGAAGTAATAATTTATTTTGATTTGTTCTACATTTGATTAGCTTCAGTATCTTCAACAAGCTGTTTGGTAGTAATATAACCACTGAAACAAGGAGGAATATTGAGATGTTTGATTGAATTTGACAGTTTTACTAGTCATAACTTATAAGTGGAAGAGGAATATTAAATTTACTTGGAACATTACGCTCAGAGAGAATTGATATAATATATTTCATCTTTGGAATATCACTCTAGTCCTGATGCTAAAATGAATAATTCTTCCTCTAAAAATGATTGGAGGCCTCCTTTTCCCTGTGGTGGCAATGCTGCAGAGCCCAACCATATAGTAAAATAATTTACTTTAGAACAAAATTTGAAAGTTGTAACTCCATTGCAATCAGGGATGCTGCATGAGTTGTTTTCAAACCATAGACATTTTCAAAACATACTGAATTAACACTATTTATTTAAAAGAAGTTTAACAATAGATTAAATAATTAAATACCAACCAAGCAACTTCCCTTAAAAGCAAGGTTTAGTATAAAAATAAAAAGGCAATCAAAAGCAATCAAAGTGAGAGTCAAGTCCTTGTACTTATTCTTTAAATACTTGGACTAAGGGCTGGCAAACAAAGTTTATGAAGCTTTCTGGACTGCATTTCCTCAAAACACAGGATTATAGAAACACATTTGCATAAAAGATCT
Source organism: Erythrolamprus reginae (assembly GCF_031021105.1). Lineage (NCBI taxonomy): Eukaryota > Metazoa > Chordata > Lepidosauria > Squamata > Dipsadidae > Erythrolamprus > Erythrolamprus reginae. Next base: position 91,769,588 of record NC_091954.1, on the reverse strand, counting down.
CCTCCCTTTTAACCTATGTATAATTGGCTTGCTCTCAAGTTCTAGTCGGCTTAGAAGTGTCCAACCCGTGTTTTCATCTGAGTTTTTGGTTTTACTTAATGAAAACAGGAATACCATGTTCAGATGGTAAGTTTCTTGAATTTGTGACCATATCATTGCTATCTTTGTACAATTTCTGGAGTGTTTTGTAAATGCAACTGAATTTATAGCTCTGAAACTTATGTGAATTATTATTTGTGTCCAGGGTTATAAACATATAATATAGATTTTCACAAACTTTTCTCTATGTTTTTCTCTATAGGTTGGGAAAATGAATTCCAAACTGATTTATTCTTTCATAGGAATATGTGTCACTATCATTTTCATCTTAGTCTTGGTTTTCTGTACTGGAGGACACAAACACAAAAATTGTGAGAGTTCCTCTCAGAAAAAGGAACAAGAAGAGGGTCAGGATGCTGGCAGCCAAGTATTTCAAGATTTAACCCCAGAAGAAATAATGCAAGTAAAGAGGTATTTACATTCCAACCTGGGAGTGCCACTAGTAGGGACACCTCATGCCAAGCCATCAGACAACTGCATTTATTCGATTACCTTACAGCTTCCTCCCAAAGCAGAAGTATTACAATTCTTAGATCACCAAGGATCTCAGCCACCACGAGAAGCCCTGGCTGTGGTCCATTTTGGAAACCAGGTGGAGCCCAATGTGACAGAATATCTGGTGGGCCCACTTCCAGAACCAACATATCATAAAGATATCACAGTAGAAAAATATGGAAGGACATTGTCTTATTCTCAAAGGATGGTTTTGAGAAATGAGTTGAATCAAATCAGTGATTTCTTAGAGAGAAATGAATACCAAAAAGCTCCAAATTTCATGCAAAAAGTTCTAAATTACAATGGAAGCAATCTTCGATACAATTATAAATTTCCATTAGGGCTGAAATCAGAAGATCGGAAAACGTGGGTGAGTCATTTTCAGAATGTGACTGGCTTCTATTTGCATCCTGTTGGTTTTGAGATCCAAGTGGATCATAGTAGCTTGGATGTTTCTGAGTGGAATGTAATAAAAGTATTCTATAATGGACAATACTTTGAAGATATGAAAGACCTTGAGAGACAGTTCAATATGGGAAAGGTTAGAGTAGACAAAGTTAAAGAAGCCCCTCTTGATGGTGGCTACTCTTCACTGAAGCAGAGGGTGCCACCAACAGATCCAGGCCCTTTGCAGTATGAACCTCGTGGACCACGGTATAGGATTCACAATAATCATGTTAGTTTTTTGAGTTGGAGTTTTGCATTTGGAATTGATGCAAGCAGGGGTCCACGTGTCTTTGATGTCAGGTTTAATGGAGAAAGGATAGTCTATGAGTTAAGTTTGCAAGAAGCTAGTGTGATCTATGGCTCCAACAGTCCTGCTTCCATGTTGACCAGATACATGGATGCCAGCTTTGGACTTGGGTCCCATATCTTTCCACTCACCCAGGGAGTAGATTGTCCTTATTTATCCAGTTTTTTGGACTGGCATTTTTTTCACGATAGTTCATTGCCTGTTAGCCGTAAAATGGCTATCTGCATCTTTGAGCAGAATGCAGAGTTACCTCTACGACGACATTTTGAAAGTATCCAGTCTCCTTTTTATGGAGGCTTGTCAGATTCAAACCTGGTGTTCCGAACCATATCTACAGTTGATAATTATGACTATATCTGGGATTTTGTTTTCCACCAAAATGGAGTTGTTGCTGTTCGTGTCCATGCCAGTGGGTACATGATATCTGATTTTTACTTTGGTGATTCTGAAGACTTTGGCCACAGAGTTGAAGAAAAAGTGCTGGGTCCAATTCATACCCATAATTTTCATTTCAAAGTGGATTTGGATATTGGTGGTAAGTAGGAAAATGTTTGTAACTTGCATGGAAGCTCTTTGCCTTAATTTGCTTTCTCAGAATTGTTCTAATGAGGACAAACTCAAGAATATAGTTTCCATTCTCCTAATAAAGTCCTTGAACGTCAATCGAGGAGAGGTGAGGATTTTTCTTTTAATTAAGAATGTTTATTTCACTGCCTCATCACAAAACTTAATTCAAGTTTTTTCATAATAACAAGAAAATATAATGGCATCAATTATGTAATTATGTCTTCATATATTTTGGAGGTCTGAACGTGTAGTTTTAGAATCAGCATTTTTGTAATTCCTACAGATGTCAACAAATTTGTATTATTACTTAAAGCTGTATCTGTTCAAGTATCTTTACAACTGGATTATGGTTTCAGGGGAAAGAAATAAAATAAATTAAAAACTTTAATAGATTATTTCTCCACCCCTGACAATTTAAATTAAAAGTGGTGTCATAATGGAGTGTCTATAGAAATTCTCGATCATCCAAATCATGGTTGTTACAAATATGCTTTTACAAAAGGCAACAGGATTTTCTTCATTGTTTTTCTTGAAAACATTTGACTTCTCATTCAAGAAGCTTCTTAGGTCCAAACTTCATGACTCAAACTACCTCAGCTTCATTTCTTTTCTGTTGTTCAACTCTCATAATGTTAATATGTCTTTAAAAGTCTCTTTTAATATTGGATGGTGATTTCTTCAGGTGTACAGAGCTTAAATCGTGGCCCTGTAGGTTAGGAAATACTCTAGGTAGCTTGATTGGATTTGAAGATTTAGTTGAAGGCCCTGAAAATATTTTGTGAAAATTTGTCACATATTATTCATATTTGTGCCACCAACTAGAACTGAATATAAATGTAACATTTCCAAACTAACAATATAAATATAACATTTCCAAACAAACTAATATTATGTCATAATACTTGTTAGAGCCAATTCTATTCCTTTTTCTTTCTCTGTTACCTAGACATATTCTCCCTGTCATATTCTTTGTAGCTTATATTAACCGATTTTAAATCAGAATGCTGCATTCCCGACAATAATCCCATAAAACTACATTGATCCCTCGTTTTTTCACAGGAGATGCGTTCCATGACCACCTGTGAAAAATGAATTTCTGTGAAGTAGAGGAAAGATTTTTTAAATGTATTTAATGAGTATTTGGACTTTTAAAACCCACCCTTTGCAAACATCCTATAATGTTTCTCAGCTGGAGCTACATGTGATATCCTGCCAGTTTCTTTAATAGAGTACAGTATTACCGTGGAAGAATTTTATGAATTTTTAATGGATTTAAAATTTTCAATGGATTTAATGGATTTAAGCCCCCTTTGAAAATCCGTGAAGTAGCAAATCTGCAAAAAATGAACTATCATCTAGCTAGGGATTACTGTATATTGCTAATATCACAATGCTCTTGTGGTATTACTGCATTTATAAACATTCCTTTCATGAAATTCCTGTCTTTCTTGATCTGGTATTGCCCCTTTTTTGCTTCCTCTGCACCATCTTCTTGAAGAAAATTGGTAGTGTGGTTTTCTTACATGCTGATGCGGCAAACACATGAACACTCTGTTCATATTCCACCTGAAAACGTATGCTTGCTGGGTTCTGACTTACCTCGCTGCTAGTTTGCTTCCTCCTGCGCTGTGTGGAGGAATGTGCAGTGCTGACAACCCAGCTTCAGCCAGAAGCAAAAAACAGCTGGCCATATCAACCAACAAATGCTCTATCCTCCACATCGGCAAAAAGAATCCAAACCTCATATATGAACTGAATAAACAAACACTCACAGTCAACCCACATTCAGTAAAAGACCTTGGAATACTAATATCAAATGACCTAAGTGCTAAAGCCCACTGCAACCATATCGCCAAAAAGGCTTCCAGAGTTGTTAACCTGATCCTACGTAGCTTCTGCTCTGGCAATCTCACACTACTGACTAGAGCCTACAAAACTTATGCCAGACCCATCCTCGAATACAGCTCATCTGTCTGGAACCCACACCACATTTCAGACATCAACACTATCGAAAACGTCCAAAGATATTTCACCAGAGGAGCCCTTCACTCCTCCACTCGAAACAGAATACCTTACGAAAACAGACTAACTATCCTAGGTCTTGAAAGCTTAGAATTGCAGCGCCTAAAACACGATTTAAGTATTGCCCACAAGATCATATGCTGCAATGTCCTTCCGGTCAGTGACTACTTCACCTTCAACCGCAACAACACAAGAGCATGCAACAGATTCAAACTTAATATTAACCGCTCCAAACTTGACTGTAAAAAATATGACTTTAACAATCGAGTCGTCGACGCGTGGAACTCATTACCGGACTCTGTAATGTCTACTCCCAACCCCCAACATTTCTCCCTTAGACTCTCCACGTTTAACCTCTCCAGGTTCCTAAGTGGCCAGTATGGGGCGTACATAAGTGCACTGATGTGCCTAACGTCCCCTGTCCAATTACCTTTCCTTTTCTCATATATCCTATATATTCTCTCCCTCTCATCCACTCCTCTTCTTTTTTACTTACTATCCCTATATATACTATTTAATGTCTATTTCATTCCATATGTAATGTATATTGGACAAAGAATAAATAAATAAAAATAAAATAAAAAATTGCTGCTGGTTCAGCAAGTGGGTGTGTGTGTGTCCTGCTATGGATTCTATAGAACTGGTCCAAACTGGCAAGAACCCACAGCTGCATACAGTTGTCATTATTTCATCTCTGGGTCAGCAAAACATTAATGTAGAAGCAACTTCAATTTTAGGAAGCTGAATATGCAACAGGAGTGGTCTGATCCATCGGCAGTTGCTCAAGTCCTAATGGTTGTACTTGTTTTCTTTTTGAGGTGTGGAAAATACCCTGGTTGGCAATGACATGGCTTTTGAGATTATCCAGGCCCCTTGGAGTCCAGAAGATAAGATCCATCGAATGAGGATGGTGAGGGAAATTTTGGACAACGAGAACCAGGCGGCGTTCCGTCTCCATGATGACATGCCCAAATACCTTTATTTTTCATCTAACTGCACAAACAAGTGGGGCCATGATCAAGGCTATCGAATCCAGATAGTCAGCTTTTCTGGAGACCATTTGCCAGAGTCAGATCCAATGGAGCCAGGCCTCAGCTGGGGTCGGTAAGTGATTATTATTTCTAAGTGCAGAAGCAAAATAGATTCACCCATGTCTTTGGGTTTCAGGGGCTGGAATAAAATAGGCAGGAACTGCCAAATGTATTCATCTTAAGGAGATAGATTTCTTTAAATCTATTTAAATATTTCAAATATTTGCTAAGGAAAGCTTTTCCATTTCTAAGACTTAACTGCGGAACATATAGTATAAAAGAAAACAGTGCTATTCAAACTGTGCAGAATTTCTTTTAGCTCATACTTCTCACTACTCAGCAAAAATTCATTATTGGGTTGCATAGAGCAGGGATGGCCCACAGGGGTGCTTAGATCTGGCTGGCAGGGCTGTCCTGGAAACAGCAAAGGACTGGCCTGTGAGCATAAGAACATAAGAAGAGCCATGCTGAATCAGGCCAAAGCCCATTGAGTCCAGAATTCTGTGTCACACAGTGGCCCACCAATTGTCCTTGGGGATCTTGAGTAGAAAGAGAAGGCAAAACCCTCCCTTTCCCTTGACCCCCAACCAATGGTACCCAAGGGAATCCTGCCTGCCTCAACCAACATAGAGGTGGCACATGGACATCCGTTTCAATAACCACCAATACACTTGGCGTCTAATCCTGCCTTGAAGCTATCAAGGCTGACAGCCGTCACAACCTCTTCTGGAAGTGAATTCCATAATTCACTTATGTGGTACCTCTGCCAGTGAAAATGGAGCTTGGGAGGGCTGCACGTGGCCCTCTCAAGCTCCATTTTCACTGGCAGAGGGTTGCAGGAGGCAGTCACAGCCAAAAACGGAGCTCGGGGACCTATTTTCTCTGGTAGAGTACTTGATCCCTACAGGTGCCCCTGACACGAGTGATGTTGAGCTGGCCATGCCCACCCTGCCCATGCTCACACTGACCCCCCCCAAGGTCAAACACAACCCTGATGCAGCCTCAATGAAATCAAGTTTGATACCCCTGGCATAGAGTGAAACAGTTTATTTGAAAATGTAGTATGCTTGGGTTATGTTCAGTGAAGGGCTACCAAATTTTTTACTACCACACTGTGGGTATGGCTTATGCAGGACACCCTGCATTTTCTTTCAACATCTTTCAGTACAAATTGGGTGCTCTGGGGTGGAGCTTCATTTTCACTACCCCACTGCATTCCCCCCTCCCCGTCCGGGCAGTAGCCCACCCCTGGTTATGATCTATAATAATAATTGGAAGAGTAGTTAAAATACTTTCCAAGCTACAATGTTCTATTTTGGGGAATCTGAGAAATATTCTTAAATTTGACCTAAGACAAATGCTACAGATTATTTGGGATTAATACTATTTAGTAGTAAAATAAATCTCACAATTTGTTTGGTTTCTCCAATGTTTCCCTCCAAAAACCAAGAAAATCCTGAACCAGATCAGTTTTGAGATGTACAGAAATATAGAAAAAAGGGAGAATGGTATTTATCAAATCCAAACAATATGAAGTAAAGATAAAGTTGTGGCCTGAAAAACTTTTTAAAAATTCACATCAGCTATAATCATATCTGGAGCTTACAGTATACACCCGTCTATTGGTGGCCATGTGTTGTAATCATAGGTTCTTAGGCACTGAACATTGGGATAGAATATTGCTGAAGGGTGATGTTTTAGCCTAATGGGTGCTGTATAAACCTTATTCTTCCTCTATGGAAAGGCAGCAAAGTCTAGGCTGAGTAAGCAAGCTGCAGAATCCATGACCACATGGAAAATAATTAACTTGATATACAGCATGAAGATAACGTATAGCTAACTTCCATATAAGGAAATATATGCCTTACTCTCATTCCTTTGATAATCACCAGTAAACACACAATCCAGGAAAAGGCAATGAATGGAGCTTCCATTAATTATCTATAGGGAAGTCACGAGGAGGTTGCCTTATACAGCGCATGACTGAATGGTAGTTGGGGGATGGCTTAATGTTTGTGGCGTAAGTGGATTGGTTATTCAGCCTGGACTTTGCTGCCTTTCCATAGAGGAAGAATAAGGTTTATACAGCACCCATTAGGCTAAAACATCACCCTTCAGCAATATTCTATCCCAATGTTCAGTGCCTAAGAACCTATGATTACAACAGCCATGCATATTTTTTGGTTTCAATGTGTCTTTTCAATTAAACTGGTTGAGCATTGAAGAAATCCGAACCATATCATTGTAAATTTATATCCAGTTATAACCATATCTGAAGTCTGCAGATCTGGCTACTGTGAATATTTCAAATTGCTTTGGTTAAGCATTGAAGAAACCCATGCCATACTATTGTAAATTTGTACTTTTGCAGTTCTGGACCAAATTTAAGATGCTTCTGATAAAGTTTAATCTCCTGAATTTGGGTTAAGTATATTTAATGGACTATCTGCCAGGATGGAGATCCATGATACCTGTTAGGTTGGCAGATCACCACAGTGGTTTTGGGATTCTGCGATAGTTCAAGTGTAAAATCAACTCAAAACTCATTTCTACTTAATAATGAGTTATAACTATTGTCCCTATATTTGTATAGTTAAGCTATGAATGGAACAGCATCCGGTTATTATATTATATTTCAAGACCTGTGCCTGGAACAATCACATTTGAAAATCTTAAGAATGGAAATAATATAAATCTCAATCTTTGAAACTCTTCTTTTGCCTTGTAAGTTATAAACTAGCTGTTACAAAGAGGAAGGAAAATGAATCTTCCAGCACCACTCCCTACAATCAGATTGATCCATGGAATCCTCCTGCGGACTTTGCTGACTTCATAAACAATGAAACCATTGTCAATGAGGTAAGTGAAGGTGAACCCCATCCAGCATTGAAACACCTTGAAGGTTATTTTCCCACAAGCTGGTTGCTGTCCAAATGCATTGCAATTGCAATCAAACATATTTGGAAGACATTAGAATAGGAAGATAGCCTTTTGGACTGCCACCCAAAGCTTACTCTGGAAGTAGGCAAATGCTGCTAAGAGTTTTAGCAGCACTTTCTCTTTAGGGGAAAAAGGAACAATTAAAAAGAATCCAAACCTCATATACAAATTGAATAAACAAAATATCACAGCCAACCCCCACTCAGTTAAAGACCTTGGAATACTAATATCAAACGACCTAAGTGCCAAAGCCCACTGCAACAATATCGCCAAAAAGGCTTCCAGAATTGTTAACCTGATCCTATGCAGCTTCTGCTCCGGCAATCTCACACTACTCACCAGAGCCTACAAAACATTTGCCAGACTCATCCTTGAATACAGTTCATCTGTCTGGAACTCATACCACATCTCGGACATCAACACCCTTGAAAACGTCCAAAGATATTTGGACACCAGAAGAGCCGTTCACTCCTCCCACTCGAAACGGAATGCCCTACGAAAACAGACTTTCAATCCTAGGCCTAGAGAGCTTAGAACTATGATGCCTAAAACATGATCTAAGTATTGCCCACAAAATCATATGCTGCAGGGTCCTGCCTGTTGATGACTACTTCAGCTTCAACCGCAACAACACAAGAGCACGCAACAAATTCAAACTCAATGTTAATCGCTCCAGGCTCGACTGTAAAAAATATGACTTTAGCAATCGAGTTGTCGAAGCGTGGAACTCATTACCGGACTCAGTAGTGTCAACCCCTAACCCCCAACATTTTACCCTTAGACTCCCCACGATTGACCTCGCCAGGTTCCTAAGAGGTCAGTAAGGGGCATACATAAGTGCACTGGTGTGCCTTTCATCCCCTGTCCATGTCATATATCTTTTCTCCCTTTCATATATCTTCTCCTCTATTTTCATATCTTTTCTTTATATATAATACTTCATGCCCATTCCCCTTGATGTGTTTTGTGTATTGGACAAATAAATAAATAAACAAACAAACAAACAAACAAACAAATAAATAAATGGTTTTTAGAATGCTTGTTCAGAGGACAGCTGATCACATACCGGGATCAGCTTTCCTGTTTGTGTTTTTGTTAGTTGAAGTAATTTGATCTTGGAACCTATGCATGGGATTAATGCCTTACCTTTTGCATTTTTAATGAATTTTTAGTACCAAAATTGATAAAATACCCCAATTCCGAATAGGCAAGCAAAAAAATTATACTATCCATGTTTTCCCAAAAAGAAGAGTCTACGTTTTTGAGCCCTGAAATTCCAGCCGAGGTGGCGCAGTGGGTAGAGTGCAATACTGCAGGCCACTAAAGCTGACTGCTAGATCTGCAGGTCGGCGGTTCAAATCTCATCACCGGCTCAAGGTTGACTCAGCCTTCCATCCTTCCGAGGTGGGTAAAATGAGGACCCGGATTGTGGGGGCAATAGGCTGACTCTGTTAAAAGGTGCTATCGCTAACATGTTGTAAGCCGCCCTGAGTCTAAGGAGAAGGGCGGCATAAAAATCAATTAAGTAAGTAAGTGAGTGAGTGAGTGAGTGAGTGAGTGAGTGAGTGAGTGAGTAAGTAAGTAAGTAAGTAAATTAGTTAGTTAGTTAGTTAGTTAGTTAGTTAGTAAGTGTTGTGGTTAGCTCCGGCCCAGCTCCTGCACCAAGGAATGTGGAGTTGGATGTGGGGGAAACATCCACATGCCACAGGTCTGTTTTGCTCCCAATAGAATCTGCCGACAAAGTCTCCTCTGACCAAGGAAGCGTGAGTGACAGGGAAGAGGGGAGTTTGGCAGACAGCCCAGGAGAAGATCAATCTTCCTTATCATCCCTGGATTCTGAACAAGAACTTATGACAGACCCATGCATGCGTAGAGTGATGCATAGAAGAGAACAACTGAAGGATTATTACAGGAGATAAGTGAGGCCACCTGTGGTTGGGTGGGGCTGCTGTAATTAGTGCTACAGATAAAAGAGCAGCCTGCTGTTTTAGCCTCATGGCAGTTTATCTGATTCATAGTTTCGTCAAGATCGTGGTTTTTGCTGTTCAAGATTGTGTGTGGACTTTCTGGACTTTACAATTGGACACAATGTCCCAGTTACTGGGTGAGCAATTGGATTGCATTTAACCTGTGCCTTGTGTGTACCAGAAAATCCCTTTGACATTTAAAAAGGGAGCTGTTTTTGTTTTTCTGTTGATAAAGACTTTTGGGTTTTCCTTCTATTATGTGGTGTGTGTCTTTCTGGACTAATTACCCTGTAATTACGGGCAGTTGAGACACGCCAGCAGAACAAATAAATAAAAATAAATAAATAAATAAATAAAAATAAAATAAAATAAATAAACAGTAAGTAAGTAAGTAAGTAAGTAAGTAAGTAAGTAAGTAAGTAAGTAAGTAAGTGCTTGGCCTTATTCCCATGCATTCAAAAGCCTGATGGGGCTTATTATCGGGGATGTCTTATTTTGGGGAAAATAGGGTATCAGATTACCCTTCCCCCCAGATTTTACTACCTCTGTTGTTTTATTTAACAAACGTAGCTTCTCTGAATCCATTGCTGTACTACTTTTCTGATTAACAGATCTTTTTCCTAAGATAGTGTTCTGTCTGGGTCACTCCGGAAGCTATGACCAACCCAAAAAGGTTAAGCCAGACACACTGGTAGAATCCAAACACAGTTTTATAATGGTAAAGAGAAAAGAAGCCAACAGAAAATGTCCTTACAAATCAGGAAAACACTGGAACTCCAAATAGATACATGAAGGCAATTGTTCATAAAGAAACACAGGATCCTTAATGCCAAGATGAGGCTGTTGAGATAACAGACATACACCTCCCACGGGTCTTCAAGACTGCTGGGCCACGAGCCAGGAACAGAAATGCTGAGACAATGCAGATAACGGCAACTCCAATCTGATAACACTCCACACTGCCGAAAGAGTTTGCCTGCCTTATAAACCCTTCCCTGCTAATGAGGACCACACCCAACCCCCTGGTGTTCCTCATTCAACGCTGATGATATTTCTTCAATTGATTCCTCCTTTGATCTATGTGACTCTGTCGCATACTAATGACAGCTTGTGCTTCGTCATCCAATGACTCCAGAGACTCTAGAGAATCCAAGCTACTGGCTTGAGAGAGCCCCTCCTCAGGGCTCCCAGGCCTTTCTTCCTCGTCACTTTCCTCTCTGCTCTCATCCTCCCCCGGGCATGGAGCCAGCAGAGATGCAGCTGGTCTTTCATCTGACTCAGGCTGAACCACAACAGATAGTAGAATAATATTGTCACTTTTTTTGTTTCATAGGATCTGGTTGCCTGGATCAATACTGGCTTTCTCCACATTCCACATGCTGAGGACATACCCACTACTGCAACTCTTGGGAATGTTGTTGGTTTCTTCTTGAGACCCTACAATTATTTTGATGATGACCCTTCCATATATTCTCCAGACAGTATTTACTTCGACCACAAGCTGAACCTCTTTTCCTGTAAGGACAACAAACTTGCATGTTTGGCAGAATTAGCTTCATGTCTGCCTTTTTTTCCCATTTTCACTTATGAAGGTTTTCAAAACACAACTACTCTCTAATGTCTTCTACTTTTTAACAGGTGAATTAGAAACAGGAAACAAAGAATGAGTCTTGCATTACTGACAGATAATACTTTTTAAATTCTTTCTTCTGAATATTAGTCCACTCTCTTCAGGAAACCATGAAATGGAATTATGGGGATTTTAATGGGATGGAAAAGAAGGTTGTAGAATTTTTTTCCTTTGCTATAGGAAAGAAAGTATGCATGGTTCACATTATTTATTTGATTAAGGACATCAAGGAAAAATATGCTCACATCTATTGGCTATAATCCTACCTACCTTTTACAATATTAAGATATTGTTAGAATTGGAAATTAGTTTCAACAGGAGTCTCTTTGATGAGAAAGATCATAAAATGCACGGTGATGCCTTCTTTGTGACCTAGTAGTAATCCCGTATCTATTACATAGAAGTAATCTTTCTGAAGAAGATATTTATTAGGGGAGATAAATTATCGATGTCTTGGGAATTTTGTTGGGCGGGGATGGGAGTGGGTTGGCAAATATAATAAAATGTGTAGAATAAATTCAACGGATACATGTTCCCGTTATGAAGCAGTGTGGCTTTGAGCTTTGAACTGTTTATGTACATGAGCCAATCACCTCTTACAGCCTAGAATAGACTGGCCACATTGCTGTAAAAGCACAACCCAACTGAAGAAGTTTGGATGACGCTGGTGATGCTTTCTCTGATCTGTGACTTGTACATTTTCACCCAACAAGTTTCACTCCTTGAGTCTAGATGACAGCTAAGCATTGGACCAAGTTCTCTGATCAGATCATTGAGGTCTTTCTGGTTGGGAAAGTATGGCTTCCACTCCTCAGCTGCATCTGTGAAATTGTAATTACATTTGCAATATCTTCTTTGCTGTCTAACTTACTTCTTGCTGCTGAAAATGGCTTATCCCTGTTCAGAGGAATTATTATTATTATTATTATTATTATTATTATTATTATTATTATTATTTATTAGATTTGTAGGGCGCCCCTCTCCGTAGACTCGGGGCGGCTCACAACACAATAAAACAATTCGTAACAAATCTAATAATTTAAAAAAACATGTTAAAAACCCCATCATTAAGCAAACAAAACATACCATACATAAATTGTATAGGCCCGGGGGAGATATGCCTGGTGGCAAAGGTGGGTTTTAAGGAGTTTACGAAAGGCAAGGAGGATGGGGGCAGTTCTAATCTCCGGGGGGGAGTTGGTTCCAGAGAGTCGGGGCCACCACAGAGAAGACTCTTCCCCTGGGACCCGCCAAACGACATTGTTTAGTCGATGGGACCCGGAGAAGGCCAACTCTGTGGGACCTAATCGGTCGCTGGGATTCGTGCGGCAGAAGGCGGTACTGGAGATATTCTGGTCCGATGCCAGCACTTTGAATTGTGACCGGAAATTGATCGGCAGCCAATGCAGACTGCGGAGTGTTGGTGTAACATGGGCATACCTTGGGAAGCCCATGATTGCTCTCGCAGCTGCATTCTGCACGATCTGAAGTTTCCAAACACTTTTCAAAGGTAGCCCCACGTAGAGAGCATTACAGTAGATCGAGGGCATGAGTGACTGTGAGCAGTGAGTCCCGGTCCAAATAGGGCCGCAACTGGTGCACCAGTCGAACCTGGGCAAACGTCCCCCTCGCCACAGCTGAAAGATGGTTCTTTAATGTGAGCTGTGGATCGAGGAATGGGAATAGAGGGCTCAGGGCAATGTGGTACCTTGGTAATGGATGAACAAATGTCTGGATACATGATAGTCTTCGGAGAGGGGTGGCATACAAGTCTAATAAATTATTATTATTATTATTATTATTATTATTATTATTGTTGTTGTTGTTGTTGTTATTATTATTATTATTATTATTATTATTATTATTATTATTATTATTATTATCATGCAGAAATAGCAGCTGCTTGAGAGGTCAGTTGGTTCCTGCCAAATTCTTGGAATAACAAACTTCATGGCCTTCTTTTGTCTCCCATACCTGGTGGTAAACATAGCAGAATTATATATTTTTTAAAAAAAAATTGAGATTATATTACATTACCTAATATTGTGCAAGATATTACCAAAGGACATAAAATGTACTGTATATTGCACTCTGGATTTTCCTAGAATATTGAAAATAGTAAAAAAAAAATCTTAATTACAACTCTTTTAAACTGTAATAAATCACAGAAGTTCCATCTAGTAAACAGAAATTGTTCACCTTACCTTCAGAGTTTTCTTGCAGTGTTCACACATGAAATGAGGTGCCCAGGGCTTGTTTTTATCCTTGACAGACGTGCCAAAGTATGTTTTGTATGTTTTGGGTTGCTTGCTGTCCAATCTGTCGGGGACCAAGTCTAGTCTTTAAAAAGCCTGCTGGATCCGCCCCTTCCCCAGAATTCGCGAATCCGTAGACTTAGGCTTGATTGTGGTGGCTCAATAATGTTCAACTCTCATGATAGGGAAAGAAACAGGTTAAAGGAATAACCATAGTTAGAAAAGAAGTACAGGGAGGGAAGTGACTGCTGTACCCGCTCATTGTACAAGAAGAGGCGTTCAGGTAAGGAATCAACGCCTATTCTCCATACTGAGAGAGCGGGTCCTGCAGTCATGTGGGACATACCCAATAGATGAGTCCCTAGGGAGGGATTAATAATAATAATAATAATAATAATAATAATAATAATAATAATAATTTATTAGATTTGTATGCCACCTCTCTCCGAAGACTCGGGGCAGCTCACAACAATGATAAAAACAATATTATAGTGGCACAAATCTAATATTAAAAGAAATAACTAAAAACCTATCATATTAAAACCAAACAACACATACATACAAAACATAAATTATAAGGAGCCTGGGGGAAAGATGTCTCAAATCCCCCATGCCTGGCGGTATAGGTGGGTCTTGAGTAGTTTACGAAAGACAAGGAGGGTGGGAGCAGTTCTAATCTCTGGGGGGAGTTGATTCCAGAGGGCCGGGGCCACCACAGAGAAGTCTTTTCCCCTGGGGCCCGCCAGACGACATTGTTTAGTCGATGGGTCCAGGAGAAGGCCAACTCTGTGGGACCTTATCGGTCACTGGGATTCGTGCCGTAGCAGGCGGTACCAGAGGTACTCTGGTCCAATGCCATGTAGGGCTTTAAAGGTCATAACCAACACTTTGAATTGTGACTGGAAATTGATCGACAGCCAATGCAATTCGCTATCATGAGAGATAACGGATTGGAGGACTCTTCTGCCGAAGGCAGCATCCTCTGAAGCGTAAGTGTCAATTTTGTAATGTCTTATGAAAGAGTTTGAAGAGGTCCAAGTGGCTGCTTTGCAGACTCTTCCAATGGAGCTTGAGTTGCCCATGCGGCAGATGTGGCTGCACTTCTTGTGGAATGTGATGTGATACTTCCAGGTATGGTGAGGGAAGCTGAATGAGGGCAACACAATGTCCTGGGATCTATGGAACATGGAACTGACCTTAGGTAGAAAGGTGGGGTCCAAACTCGGGACTCGTATCATGTATATAAATATTGTTATATCTTTGTATGCCAGCAGTACATACTTAACAAAATAAATAATAAATAAATAAATAAAATAAAATATGGTTTCTAGGCTCATGCTTCAGCATGAAAATTTTCAATGAAACAGACCAAAACAGGAAGATTCTTTTATTACCATTTATTTTTTCAAAATGTTCCGATTAGAAATGATTCTTTTCATTCAAAGAAGGAATGCTGATTCTCAACATTTAGTCCTTTTATAGTTAACACATCAAAGGAAATTATAAAAGTCGGTTGGACAGGACAAAAAGAATTTTCCCTTTGCATAGGAAAACAGTTACACGCAGTCAAGCATATTAACAACACATATGTTCGTTTAAAGAAGATAGATAAAAGATATAATTCTTTATTGGCGAAGTGTGATTGATCACAATCACACTTGACCAATAAAGGCCAAACACAAGGAATTTGTCTTGGTGCATATGCTCTCAATGGGACCCGGAGAAGGCCAACTCTGTGGGACCTAATTGGTCACTGGGATTCGTGCGGCAGAAGGCGGTCCCGGAGATATTCTGGTCCGATGCCATGAAGGGCTTTATAGGTCATAACCAACACTTTGAATTGTGACTGGAAACTGATATGCAACCAATGCAGACTGCAGAGTGTTGGTGTAATATGGACATACCTAGGGAAGTCCATGATTGCTCTCGCAGCTGCATTCTGCACGATCTGAAGTTTCCGAACACTTCAAAGGTAGCCCCATGTAGACAGCATTACAGTAGTCGAACCTCGAGGTGATGAGGGCATGAGTGACTGTGAGCAGTGAGTCCTGGTCCAGATAGGGCCGCAACTGGTGCACCAGGTGAACCTAGGCAAACGTCCCCCTCGCAACAGCTGAAAGATGGTTCTCTAATGTAAGCTGTGGATCAAGGAGGACGCCCAAGTTGCGGACCCTCTCTGAGGGGGTCAGTAATCCCCCCCCAGGGTAATAGATGGACAGATGGAATTGTCATTTGTAGGCAAAACCCACAGCCACTCCGTCTTATCAGGGTTGAGTTTGAGTCTGTTGACACCCATCCAGGCCCTAACAGCCTCCAGGCACCGGCACATCACTTCCACTGCTTCGTTGACTGGACATGGGGTGGAGATGTACAATTGGGTATCATCACCCCATGCCCCTGGATGATCTTTCCCAGTGGTTTCATGTAGATATTAAATAGCAGGGGGGAGAGGACCGACCCCTGAGGCACCCCACAAGGGAGAAGCCTAGAGGTCGACCTCTGACCCTCCACTAACACCAACTGCGACTGACCGGAGAGGTAGGAGGAGAACCACTGAAGGACAGTGCCTCCCACTCCCAACCCCTCCAGCCGGTGCAGAAGGATACCATGGTTGATGATATCAAAAGCTGCTGAGAGGTCGAGAAGCACCAGGGCAGAGGATAAATCCCTGTCCTGGGCCCCCGAGAGATCATCCATCAACACGACCAAAGCAGTTTCCGTGCTGTAGCTGGGCTGAATCCTGACTGCTGAGAGCCTAGATAATAGGCTTCTTCCAAGGACCACTGGAGCTGGAGCGCCATCACCTTCTCAATAACCTTTCCCGTAAAGGGAAGGTTGAAGACTGGACGATAGTTGTTGAGAATGGCTGGGTCCAGAGAAGGCTTCTTGAGGAGGGGGCGCACAAGTGCCTCCTTGTAGGGAGCCGGGAAGGACCCCCTCCCCAAAGAAGCATTGACAATCTCCTGGACCCAGCTCCGTGTCACCTCCCTGTAAGATTAAGTCCAATCTTCACTAATTTATCTATCAGCTCTTTATGTGGAACCGTATCAAAGGCTTTGCTGAAGTCCAGATAGGCAATATCCACAGCACCACCTTCATCCAACACCTTTGTGACATAGTCAAAGAAATCAATGAGATTAGCCTGACATGATTTGCCTTCAGCAAAGCCATGTTGATTTGGGTCCAATAAATTATTGTTTTTTAGGTGCTGATTTATCCTCTTTTTGAGTAGAGTCTCCATCATTTTAACTACAACTGATGTCAAGCTAACTGGCCTGTAGTTACCAGCTTCTTCTCTACTGCCCTTCTTGTGGATAGGCACAACACTGGCCATTCTCCAATCCTTAGGAACATCTCCTGTTAACAGGGATTGGTGAAACAAATCAGTCAGGGGGGTAGCAATGACAAATCTGAGTTCTTTAAGAACTCTGGGGTGGATGCCATCTGGACCCATTGCCTTATTTATCTTTAATCGTTCAAGT
Organism: Erythrolamprus reginae; assembly: GCF_031021105.1. Lineage (NCBI taxonomy): Eukaryota > Metazoa > Chordata > Lepidosauria > Squamata > Dipsadidae > Erythrolamprus > Erythrolamprus reginae. Next base: position 91,752,346 of record NC_091954.1, on the reverse strand, counting down.
TCTTCTAAGACATCGGCTTCTAAGATCACTGGAGCTGAATCCATACAGCTGGAAGCAATGCTATATCCCTCTACAGTTTTATTTTGTAAGGTGTCTTTTGAGAAAACTGAACAGAAGTAGCTATTGAAATGGTCAGCGACCTCCTTATTCCCATCAATGTATGTATTATTGCCGGTACTAAGCTTCGTGATGCCGCAGTTTTTCTTCTTCCTATCAGTAATATATCTGAAGAAGGTTTTATCTCCCTTCTTTACAGATTTGGCAATTTTTTCCTCTTTTGAGGCTTTAGCAGCATATATTATCTGTTTCATCTCCTTTTGTCTCATTTTATACACCTCTCTATCAGCTATACTTCCAGACTCTTTATACCTCCTATAGGCAGCCTTTTTTTCATTGACTATCGCCCTTACATCATTGCTAAACCATAGCGGTTTCTTCTTCCTTTTACCTTTAGTTATTTGCCTTACATACAGTCCAGTGGCTTTTAAGATGGCCTTTTTTAATATTGGGTGCTCGCTCCTGCCATTTTATCCCTCCCCTTTAATTCATTATTTAAATATTCCCCCATTGCATTAAAATTTGTTTTTCTGAAATCCAATACTTTGGTTGCAGTATAGGATTGCTCACAACCAGTTTTTACATCAAACCACAAACATAGTTGGTCACTGCAGCCTAATTTTTTTCCCACTTTAACCTCTGAAACACAATTCCCATTCGTAAAAACTAAATCTAGAATATTCTCCCCTCTAGTCTGTATCTTAACCAGCTGTGCCAGAGCTGCTCCTGTAAAGGCCTCTACTATATTCTTACTTTGGCATGTAAGGGCACTGGGGATATTCCAGTCAGCATCAGGCATGTTGAAATCACCCATAACCACAATATCTCCCTTTACCGCCATTTGGGTAATTTCATCCACTAACTTGTTGTCATATTTCTCAGATTGCCCTGGAGGCCTATAGATCACCCCAATTCTAATGACAGAACCTTCTTTATTTTGCATGCAAATCCAGAGAGTCTCCAGATCTTTACACGTATTTTGAATTAGTGTTGTTTTTAGACTTTCCTTAACATAAATGGCTACTCCACCTCCCCTTCTCTCTATTCTATCCTTCCTATACAATGTATATCCTGGTATGGATATTTCCATTTATAATTTAAAATACCTGTGCAAAAGAAAGGAGAGATATAAGCAGCAGAGGTAGTAAAGACAACTTGTAGTGATGTATAACTCATGGAGCATCTTTTGCAAAAAGCAACATTATTCTCCAACAACTATTTTGTCTGTTAAGCATGTTCTCAAAATCTCAGATGTCACCAGCTCAAAAAGATGCTGTTTCTGGTTTGGCATGTTCTTCAAACACAGTCAATGAAATATCTAAATATTTTTATCTCACTGTCAAATCATTCATCAAACTTATTTTAATGAAGAGAATGCCTCAACAACTGTCATTATGCATTTATTTTTCTGCATACACAGATGATTTCTCTTTTTTCCCGTGTTGTACATGATATAAAATCTGCTTGTTCCAGTTTTGAGTCATTTTCAAAGAGGAACTGCACAGGACTGAGACTGGCTTGAAAGTGGATTAAAAATTACAGGCTACTAAAATATATGGGAATTGATGATATACAGGGTATACAAATGAAGCCTTAATAATTAAAAGGAATATACCAGCCACAAACTTGCACACCTTTCCTATACTGGATTTACAAAAAAGATTTCTTAAAGCTTGGAAGAATTTTTTAAGAAGGGCCAAAGAAAACATGAAAAGAAATCAAGTCCTATGAAATTATTTGAAGAGATTAAAGTTCATGTTTATTAAAAGTAAAAAGAATGAATATAAGGTCAGTATATAAGGTTAGTCAAAGTTAAAGATGAAGTGCTGCTTTCTCTGGTGATACTTAGTGCAACTTTTGCTGATCGTAAACGTTCAGCAAAATGATGAATGTCAGGCTTTAAAGATTTGTTTATGCATAAGAGATGGAATATGGATATTGTATTTTAAGAGAAGGCAATAAGATACTTAACTTGTATTTGGTATGAGAAAGGAGACACTTTATTTTTTTCTTTACTATAATCTTAGTGTTTCTTTTCTATTCTATTTTTTAATTGACCTTCTTTTTATTTTTATTTATTCTTATATTTTATTCTTTTTATTTATTCTTATATTTTATTCTCCGTATTTATTCTTATATTTTTAATTGTAATGCTTCATAAAATTACTATTTTAAAAAGCAAATAAGAACCAGTCTTATAATAGGAGTTTCATTTCCAAGTGGACATAATTATTTCCCTGATATTTAGAAGAAGTGGTGCCATCACTGAGGAGGCATGACTCTGGAGGCCCATGAGATAATATTGTTTAACGAGTGTCCTTAATATTTGTGTCAAGGATTAAAAATAAAAAAAATTGAAATTTAACAAACCATATTCTCTGCTTTTTTTCCTCTAGGTTTGGGAAAATGAAGTCGAAAATGATTTATCCTCTCATAGCAATAGGCATCACCATCATTATTATCTTAATCTTGAGTTTCCGAAATAGAGGAGAAAAACCCACAGAATGTGGGAATTCTTCCCAGACAAAGGGGCAAATGGAAGATGGTCAGCATACTGGTAGTCAAGTATTTCAAGATTTAACTCCAGAAGAAATAATGCAAGTAAAGAGGTATTTACAGTCAAACCTGGAAGTTCCCCTGGTAGCGACACCTCGAGCCAAGCCATCAGACAACTGCATTTATTCAATTACCTTGCAGCTCCCTCCGAAAGCACAAGTATTACAATTCTTAGATCATCAAGGATCTCAACCACCACGAGAAGCCCTGGCTGTGGTCCATTTTGGAAATCAGGTGGAGCCCAATGTGACAGAATATCTGGTGGGTCCACTTCCAGAACCAACATATCATGAAGATATCACAGTAGAAAAATATGGAAGGACATTGCCTTATTCTCAGAGGATGGTTTCGACAAATGAGTTTCGTGAAATCCATGATTTCTTAAGGAGAAATGAATACCGGAAGGCTCCAAACTTCATGGAAAAAGTTCTAAATTACAATGGAAGCAATCTTCGGTATAGCAATCAAATGCCACCAGGGCTAAAATCAGGAGATCGCAAAATGTGGGTTAGTCATTTCCAGAATGTAATTGGATACCATTTGCATCCTGTTGGTTTTGAGGTCCAAGTAGATCTTAGTAGCTTGGATGTTTCTGAGTGGAAAGTAATAACAGTATTCTATAATGGACAATACTTTGAAGATATGGAGGACCTTGAGAGACAATTTAATATGGGAAAGGTTAGAGTAGACAAGGTTAAAGAAGCCCCTCTTGATGGGGGCTACTCTTCACTGAAGCAGAGGGTGCCACCAACAGACCCAGGCCCTTTGCAGTATGAACCTCGTGGACCACGGTATAGGATTCACAATAATCATGTCACTTTTTTGAGTTGGAGTTTTGCATTTGGAATTGATGCAAGTAGGGGTCCACGTGTCTTTGATGTCAGATTTAATGGAGAAAGAATAATCTATGAGTTAAGTCTGCAAGAAGCAAGTGCAATTTATAGCTCCAACAGTCCTAAAGCCATGTTGATCAGATACATGGATGCCAGCTTTGGACTTGGATCCCATATCTTTCCACTCACACAGGGAATAGATTGTCCTTATTTATCCAGTTATTTAGACTTCCACTTTTTTTATGATAGTTCATCGCCTGTTAGCCGTAAAAAGTCTATCTGTATCTTCGAGCAGAATGCTGAGCTACCCATAAGACGACATTATGAAAGCATTCAGCCTCCCTTTTATGGAGGGTTGGCAGATTCAAATCTAGTGTTTCGGACTATATCCACAGTTGGCAACTATGACTATGTCTGGGATTTTATTTTCCACCAAAATGGAGCTGTTGGTGTTCGAGTCCATGCCAGTGGGTACATTCAAACTTCATTTTACTTTGGTGATGCCGAAGACTTTGGCAATAGAGTCCAAGAATGGGTATTGGGAACAATTCATACCCATAATATTAATTTCAAGGTGGATTTGGATATTGGTGGTAAGTAGGAAAAATGTTACAAACTTTGAAGTTAATTATAGGTTCTTCCTCAATTTGCTTTCCTATAATTATTTTAATAATTGTAAGTGCTTCAATGAAGAATGATTCAACAATATGCCTCCAATAGGTGAGGAACGTATTTGATTTTTACAATGTTCTTTAACACTTTAGGTGATGAGATTGTTTAAAATCATTATTTTAATGCTTTCATAGTTGTGATTTTCTTTCTTTCTTTATTGCTCCATTCCATGATCCATTGATCTATGGAATAAAGTTTTTTGTTAATCAAGTATATTTATTGCATTACTTGGTTTCTAACAAAATGTAATTTAAAAATATACTTTATTAGTTTATACAAAAAGAAATAAAACAGGGGGAAAGGGGGATGGGAGTACAAAAAAGAGAAGTGGGAGGGGGATGGGGTAAACAGTATTATTATATCACAGCTTATATATATTATTGTATACACATTCCAAGTATTTGTCCATATGTAAATATTTTGTATTCAGTATTCTTATTTGGATAAGAATACTGAATTCAGTATTCTTATATAGATAATCTTATAGCTGTAATATTTGATAGTCCAAAAATAACGTGAAAAGAAAAGGGGTAGAAAAGGAAAGAAGGAAGAAAGAAAAGAAGAAGGAAGAGAGAAGAGAGAGAGAGAGAGAGAGGAGGAGGAGTACCTGCAAGCTAGCAGGCATTTGGGTTGTGACGGCTTACTTTGATTATGTTTGTTGTTTTTGTTAGTGAAACATAATCATAGGTTGTAATATTAGAAAGTTTCTAGTAATTATCAAGTGGATTGAACTCAGAGAGGGGTTGTATTGATTTTGGTCCGATTTTTTATTATTCATATCTTTATTTTGATTCATATTAAGATATTTTAATTATTTTTCATTTTATCGTCTTTAGAATTGGATAGCCATCTGAACCATTTCTCCCAGTACAAAATGTAATTTCAAATGCACTGTCATAATAAGAATAAGATAAAATCAGTAACTACTTAGCAAAACATGATGGCATCAAACTCTAATAATTATGTTGTCAGGTTCCAAGTAACACCTCCAATGAAAGAAGACTCCAAAGCTTGAATTTCCTCAAAGTTCCATTTTATTAGAGATGTCATATTGGCACATCTGCAAAAACCGGAATCTGAGAGTGCTGAGTTTTCCCCACCCAAAAGAAAGTCAAAAATCCATCCCTTGTACCCACAAGTCCATCACATGGTCCAATCAATTCACCCTCCCAACTGGAGTCATCCCCAGTCACTCCCATCCAGGTGCAGGCAAAATGCCCTTTACTCCTAGAGAAAGGAATGTTGTTACGGCTAATTCCCCACCACCCTTTGTAATCCCACCTCCCATTTTCCCAGGCATTAAATGAGGCAGCAATGAAAATACATGCATATTTTCAAAGACACTGTTAGGGATTTGGCTAAAAATTAATAATGAACACTACAGAAAAATCCCAAAATGGATACCGACAATAGAAGCAATAATTTACCACAATTTACTAGATGAAAAAATGTGTTAATGTATAAACAACTTACTAGATGAGAAAAGATGCCAATGTATAAAACAAAACAAGAACTTAAATTAATAGGAATAGAACTTGACTGGTGGCATTATTTACAAATCCAATCGAGATGCAACAAAGACATAACACAATTTGGATTTCAGAATGAACAAAGATTGGATAAAATATTGTTGGGATTGGGGAAAAAATGATATCTAAATTATACAACTTTCTCCTATAATATAAAATGGAAGGAGAAATGGTTAAGGGGACAATGATTGAGGGGGCACAAAATTTTGGATACACAATTAATTTGGCAGAATGGCACAAAATTTGGGAAGCAAATTATATATTAACTATGGCAGTAACATATAAAAAAAATATTTACAAGATAATAATTAATAATAATTAATTGGATTTGTAAGATGTTTTACTGATGGCATTTACCTCCAGCATGATTGGGAAACATGACCCCAACTGACTGCAAAATATTGGAAATATAGCAAAGAACAAGGGACATATTATCTTCTTTCGTGGACGTGTCCAAAAGTCAAAGTATGCTGGAATAAACATAAAATTGGATAGAAGAAGTCATACAACAAGAGATTGAGATGAAGCCATAATTATTCCTATTGGGAATTATTACAGGAAAGATCAAAAAAGAAAACAGATACTGTACATAATATGCCACATAACAACTGCAACCAAGATAGTTTCTGCCCAAAATTGGAAATCTTGACAATGTCCCCACAATCACTATGGTTGTGAGACAAATTCTAGAATGTGCTAAAATGAGCAAATTAATAGTGGAATAGTATGATAAAGAAGAAACTGAGTCCTATGAAGTATGGGAAAAATTGTAGAAGTGGTTAGAATGAAACAAAAAAAATTTCAAAATACTGTTATAAAATAGGAATGTCAAATAAGTCCTTGGAGAGGGGCGGCATACAAATCCAATAAATAAATAAATGAATGAATGAATGAATGAATGAATGAATGAATGAATAAATAAATAAGAAAATTTAAGGGCTCTTCTTTTTCTAAATATACAGTATGTAATTATAAAAATATAAGAAATAGAAACAGAAAACATAATGGGAGATTCGATATGTCTAATATAGAAAAATATAAAATAAAGGTACAAATAGGCAAAAATGTAAATACTAATGAAAATGTAATGAAAAATCTATAAAAGTGGTTAGTGTTTTCTATGTTTGTTTTGTTTTATGATTTGTATGTTGTTTTTTATATGCTGTTTTTAAAGAAAAAAAACAGATAAAGTTTATTTAAGTCTGGGAATTTAATTATGCATACGTGTAACAATTTCATCCTTTTATCGGCAAACACATTGTATAAACAATTAGATTTTAAGAAACTGAAAATGCAACAAGAATGTTTTCATTTATCAACAGCTATTCAAAGTACTGATTGTTCTACTTGTTTTCTTTCTCAGGTGTGAAAAATACCCTGGTTGGCAATGACATGGATTTTGAGACCTTGCAGGCTCCTTGGAGCCCAGAAAATAAGATCCATCGAATGAAAATGGTTAGGGAAGTTTTGGACACTGAGAACAAGGCAGCATTCCGTCTCCATGACGATATGCCCAGATACATTTACTTTGCATCCAACTGCACCAATAAGTGGGGCCATGAGCATGGCTATCGGATCCAAATGGTCAGCTTTTCTGGAGACCATTTGCCAGAGTCAGATCCAATGGAGCCAGGTCTAAGCTGGGGTCGGTAAGTGACTGATTTCTAAGCGTAAAAGTAAAACCCAGGACGGTTTACATAAATAATTTTTTTTATTACAATATTACAGCAGAATACTATGGCTCAATGGCCCCATGTTCACCGGCAAAGCTATGTTTTTAAGGCCTTCTGGAAGGCTATGAGGGTGAAGGTGGTGTGGATCGCCAGAGATAATTGGTTCCATAAGGCTGGAGCTGCCACAGAGAAGGCCCTCCCCCGCGGTCCCGCCAGTCGATAGTAACTGGCTGACAGGACCTGGATAAGGACAACCCCGTGGGCTCTGTTCAGACGCTGCGAACTGTGAGGCATAAGATGTTCCCGTAAATATTCTGGTCCTAAGCTATGTAGGGCTTTATAGGTGATAACCAACACCTTTAATTGCATCCAGAGAACGATTGGAAGACAGAGCAGCTTGCGGACTGATGGAGTTAGGTGGGTGTATATGATCCAATCACAGTACAAGCTGGCATCCAAACAGCATCACTCTGTCTTCTTCTGACCAGATGTCAGAATGTTTTTCATTACCAAGAGAAAATACTTTGTTTTGGCTACAGATTCCCCTCTATCTCAATTTCCTATCTTTCAGCTCCACTGTGGCAATGCTGAAGCAGTTAAAAAGGGCTTCAGTCAGGTTAGTGGAATTAGTCAGTGGAATTGGAAATGTTTAAAAAGTGATAATACCCAAATTTTATTAAAAAAGACACTTCCAGTACCAAGACATAACAATAGAACGTATAAAAGAACAAACTGCTATCCAAACTGCGTAATTTCTTTGAGCTCACATTTCTCACTACTAATCATGACAGAATATTTAAGTCCCTAGATTAGAACTTGGTTTTATTAACATTTATTGGATTGTATAGTAAGAAAGAGTTCCTTTGACAAATTTTGTTTATTTGGGCTTTGATCTTCAGTCATTTATTTATTTTATTTATTCATTTGTCCAATACACAAGTATATAGGAAGAAAATAGACATGTGATAATATAAAAAGGGTGAAAGTGGGCTTAGAGGAGAGGATATATGAAAGAAAGAGAATATATATGATAAGTGAGAGAAAGGAAAGACAATTGGACAGGGGACGAAAGGCACCCCAGTGCACTTATGTACGCCCCTTACTGGCCTCTTAGGATGTTGGGGGTTAGGGGTTGACACAATTGAGTCCGGTAATGAGTTCCACGCTTCGATAACTCGATTGTTGAAATCATATTTTTTACAGTCAAGTTTGGTGCGGTTCGTATTGAGTTTGAATTTGTTGCGTGCTCTTGTGTTGTTGCTGTTGAAGCTGAAGTAGTCATTGACTGGTAGGACATTGCAGCATATGATCTTGTGGGAAGTCATGTTTGGAAGAATAGTATTACAATGTGTGTATCTTTCAAATTGCTCTGATTGAATAGTTAAAGAATCCAAGCCTTGTTATTATTAATTTTTACACTTCTACATCTGGGCCTAATTTGAGGTGCTGATTGTAAAATGTTCTTTTATAATAAATTATAACAAAAATTGCCCTATATTTTATAGTGGGCAGTCATAGAATAGAAACCTGCCATTATATTGCCTTTCAAAACTTGTTCCTGGAACCATAAATTCTTACGATCTTTAAGAAGAAGCATAATAATGAATAAACCTCAATATTTTATTTATTTGTTTTATTTATTTGTTTTGTCCAATGTACAATAATACACAATAATAATAGAGGATATATACGAGTAGAATGTATCAAATACAATATAGAATAGAAATATAGGAGTAAAATATAACTAGAGAGAATAGCAGAAAATATAAGAGATAAAAGAGATAAAAGAGATACAAGAGATAGAAGAGAATATATAGGAGATATAGGAGAAATTATAGGACAGGGGACGCTAGGCACTCTGGTGCACTTATGTACGCCCCTTACTGACCTCTTAGGAACCTGATGAGGTCAACCGTAGATAGTCTAAGGGTAAAGTGTTGGGGGTTAGGGGATGATACTACAGAGTCCGGTAGTGAGTTCCACGCTTCGACAACTCGATTGCTAAAGTCATATTTTTTACAGTCCAGTTTGGCACTGTTAATATTAAGCTTGAATCTGTTGTGTGCTCTTGTGTTGTTGCGGTTGAAGCTGAAGTAATTGACGGGCAACTCTTCTTGCTTTGCCTTATAAGTTATAAGATGGCTGTTACAAAGAGGAAGGAAAACGAACCTTTCAGTACCACTGTCTATAATCAGGTTGATCCATGGAATCCTCCTGTGGCCTTTGCTGACTTCATAAACAATGAGAGCATTGTCAATGAGGTAAGTGAAGATGAACCCACAACCTGGTTGCTCTCCAAATGCATTAGAATTGGAGTCAAATATAGATAGCCTTTTGGACTGTTATCTGAAGCTTACTCTGGAAATAGGCTAATGCTGCTAAAGGTTTTAGAAGCACATTCCCTTAAGGAAAAAAACAGACTTAATGATCAGAGGGCAAGTTAAATTTTCCTGTATGAGGCCTCAGTTTTCCTGTTTGCATTCCTGTTAGCTAAGGTAATGTAACTTTGGAAAACACAATGAGCCAAAACTTGTATGCATGGGATTTATGCCTTATTGTTTGCATTTGTTTTTTTTAATGGCTTTTTAATACCATGGTTGATTTTGCAGCATGGATAAAGGTCTTTGCTAACAATTTTGTATTCTCGGTTTTCCATTTCTACATATCCTAAATTCTGAGTAAGCAAGCATCAAGTTATAAATAATAATAATAATAATAATAATAATAATAATAATAATAATAATAATAATTTATTAGATTTGTATGCCGCCCCTCTCCGAAGACTTGGGGCGGCTCACAACAACAATAAAAACAATATTATACTGGCATAAATCTAATATTAAAAAAAACCCCTAAAAACCCTATCATAATTAAAAAACAAACAGCACATACATACCAAACATAAATTATAATAAGCCTGGGGGAAAGGTGTCTCAAATCACCCATGCCTGGCGGTATAGGTGGGTCTTAAGTAGTTTACGGAAGACAAGGAGGGTGGGAGCAGTTCTAATCTCGGGGGGGAGTTGATTCCAGAGGGCTGGGGCCGCCACAGAGAAGGCTCTTCCCCTGGGGCCCGCCAGACAACATTGTTTAGTCGACGGGACCCGGAGAAGGCCAACTCTGTGGGACCTTATTGGCCGCTGGGATTCGTGCAGTAGCAGGCGGTTCCGGAGGTATTCTGGTCCAATGCGATGTAGGGCTTTAAAGGTCATGACCAACACTGAATTGTGACCGGAAATTGATCAGCAGCCAATGCAGGCCACGGAGTGTTGTAGATACGTGGGCGAATCTGGGAAGCCCCATGATGGCTCTTGCAGCTGCGTTCTGCACGATCTGGAGTTTCCGAACACTTTTCAAAGGTAGCCCCATGTAGAGAGCGTTGCAGTAATCGAACCTCGAGGTGATAAGGGCATGAGTGACTGTGAGCAATGACTCCCTGTCCAAATAGGGCCGCAACTGGTGCACCAGGTGAACCTGGGCAAACTTATGTTATGCTGTCAGATTATCCCAGATTTTACTACATCTGCTGCTTTAATTAATAAACTTGATTTCTCTGAATATGCCCCTCTGTTGTTTTCTATTTAATAGATGTTGTATCTAAGATATCACAATGATGTTGCCCCTTTTCCTTTCATAGGACCTGGTTGCCTGGATCAATGCTGGTTTTCTCCATATTCCACATGCTGAGGATGTGCCTAATACTGTAACCCTTGGGAATGTGGTCGGTTTCTTCTTGAGACCATACAATTATTTTGATGATGACCCTTCCATGTATTCTCCAGACAGTGTTTATATCAACCACCTGCAGGACCCCACTTCCTGTGAGGTCAACCAACTTGCATGCCTGTCAAAAGTAGCTTCATGTTTACCCAGTTTTCCTCCTTTCACTTATGAGGGTTTTCAAAATATGACAATTTTCTAATGCCTTCTTTTTGACAGGTGACTTGGAAATTAGAAACAAACAATGAATGTATATTATAGGTGTCAATACTGAGGAGTTATTTTCCTCACTAGTCTTTTACAATGTTGCTTTTCTCTCCTCTCTTCTTCTGCAGCGTTAATGAATATTTTTGCCGAATCATTAGAACACTATGTTCAAGAAATTGTGGTAGTAGAAGTATATTCTGCAAACATTTTATTTTATTATCTGTGGTAATACCTGCGTTGAACTTGTATTTTGCAACTGTTGCTTGGTTTTGACGAATGAGTGGATTTTTCTAAGAAATAGAAGACGTTTGGAATTAGAAGAATGCAACCTGAGCCTTGGGTTGCATGGTAACATAAAATAGAGCTAATACAAACTTTGAAAGGAGTTAGGTGTACCATTCTTACAATGTGGAATAGATAGAAGTTCAGGTTGTCCTCAAAACAACTTTTTTCAGCATAAGAAGCATTTTATCAAAAGACTAACTGGTTTTGAAATATTAGAATATTGTTAATAGGAATGTAAGATAAAAATAAGAGAAGTTCTGGTGGCAGAAATATTTTTTATTTATTTATTGGATTTGTATGCCGCCCCTCTCCGGAGACTCGGGGCGGCTAACAGCAATAATAAGACAGCGTACAATAATAATCCAATACTAAAAACGATTAAAAACCCATTAATATAAAAACCAAACATACATACAGACATACCATGCATAAAATTGTAAAGGCCTAAGGGGAAAGAGTATCTCAATTCCCCCATGCCTGGCGGCAAAGGTGGGTTTTAAGTAGCTTACGAAAGGCAAGGAGGGTGGGGGCAATTCTAATTTCTGGGGGGAGTTGCTTCCAGAGGGGCGGGGCCGCCACAGAGAAGGCTCTTCCCCTGGATCCCACCAAGCGGCATTGTTTAGTTGACGGGACCCAGAGAAGACCCACTCTGTGGGACCTAACTGGTCGCTGGGATTGGTGCAGCAGAAGGTGGTCCCTGAGATAATCTGGTTCAGTGCCATGAAGGGCTTTATAAGTCATAACCAACACTTTGAATTGTGACCGGAAACTGATCGGCAACCAATGCAGACTGCGGAGTGTTGGTGTAACATGGGCATATTTGAGAAAGCCCATGATTGCTCTCGCAGCTGCATTCTGCACAATCTGAAGTTTCCAAACGTTTTTCAAAGGTAGCCCTATGTAGAGAGCGTTACAGTAGTTGAGCCTCGAGGTGATGAGGGCATGAGTGACTGTGAAGAGCTTTACTGGCCCTGCTGCCACCAATTTTGCTGCCGCCGATTTTGCCACCGCCAGCCCCTCAGCTGTTTGGCGGCCCACGTGTCTTCTGTTGGCTGCCGCGGGGGCAGGAGGTGCAATCCGGGCAGCGGCGGCCAAGGCTCAGCAGACCTATCTTTTATCGGAGCTGGCGCCGCTTGGGGAGCAGCCCTCGGTGGCCATGGGTGTGCCTCCGTATCCGGAGGCAGAAGACAGCCCGACGGATGGGCACCTACCCGCCTGCAGCAGCAAAGGGGGCCAAAGGTTTGGGCTGGTCAGCGTCAGGAGCTGCTCCTCCGATGCCACCACCGATTTTGCTGCTGCCTATTTTGCTGCCGCCGGGCCTCTCAGTTGTCTGGCGGCCCATGTGTCTTCTGTCGGTCGCGGCGGCGCAGCGGGGTAGACAAAACAGGTTATGGAACGAAGAGAATAAAATTGCAGCCATAGATTAAGAAGTAACATTGTACTTATAACTGTTTAGTGTGGTTTACAAGATCAGAAACGACTAACTGCATCTTTTCTTTATTTTCTGTTTTCCTTTTAGTTTTTATTCCTTATACTTTTAGCTTTCTCTTTAATGTCTTTGTTCTTTTCTTTTTTTAAATATAAGTTTGTATCACTTTTATCTCTTGTTTAAAAGTATGTATATATGAATGGTATTTTTATTCTAAGTTGAAGACTTTACTGTGGGGTAAAATATCTTACTTAGGAAATCTTACAGTATCCATTTCAAAAAGCATGAAGATATCCACGAAACAGTATGCTCTATTTCAAGCCTTCCCAAGTTAAGGATAATTATCTATATCTTACGTGTCTCAAAAAAAAAAGCATGTGATCTGGCACATGAATGATGCAAGATTTGTCTTCCTCCTGGAAAACAAACAAACAAAACGGGTAGCAGAAATTTTGAGTAGCTTGGAGAACTGGTGGTAGAAATTTTGAATAGTTCGGAGAACCGGCAAATATCACCTCTGCTGGGCCCAGAGTGGCGTGGCAATGGAAATTTTGCAATATCTTTTCCCCAGGATTTGGGAGGGAATGCCTATTTTGCAGTATTGTTCCCCTGGATTTGAGTAGGAATGGAGATTTTTCAGTACCCTTCCCCTGCCATGCCCACCAAGCCATGCCCCAAAACCACACCACATACACCAAGCCACATACACCAAGCCACACTCATAGAATTGGTAGTAAAAATATTTGGATTTCACCACTGCATTATGGCCTCAAACCCATAGTAATTATGTCTTCATAGATTTCTGGGAAACATGAAATGATTCCAGAATCAGCACTTTTGAAATCCTTTAAGATGTCAATTAGCTTGAACACGTGCTTACATAATTGTGTTATATATAAATGTTTTGTTTTGCAGATGTATTTAGAGCTGAAGACTAGTTTTAGATCTGTGGAAGAACATAAAAAAATGTTAACAGATGATTTCCCCACCCCATCTCCAACCCTTTAAATTAAATTTAAAAATACTTTAAATAAAAAGAATGGTAGCAGTAAGGAGTCTTTAACGACCTCTGTCTATATCTTCAATTTAAAAAATAATAATTACAAATGCTTGAGTTAATAGAAAAGAATAGTTATTGATCACCTCTCATATAACAAACCTGACTGTAGTTTATTCTGTAAACCAGCGGTCCCCAAACTACGGCCCGCGGGCCGGATGCGGCCCGCTGAGGTCTTTTAACCAGCCCGCGGCAGCACACGAGATTTTACCGATCGATATAATAAGATGGAGAAATAGAGGGAGAGAGAAATGAAGAGGAGAGATAGAAAGGGAGAGAGAGAAAGGGGGAAATAGAGGGGGAGAGAGAGAAAGTGTGAGAGATACAAAGATGGAGAGTTAGAAAGAGAGTGAGTGAGAGAAAGAGAGAAGAGAGAGAGAAAGAAAGAGAAAGAGGGAGACATGGAGAGGGAGAGAGAAAGGAAGAGGGAGGGATGGATGGAAAGAGAGAGAGAGAGAGAAAGAGAAAAATGAGAAAATGATGGAGGGAAAGAACAAGGGAGAGGAAAATAAAACAAATGAGAGAAAAGGAAGAGGGAAGAGAGAAGTGGAGAGGAAGGAGGGAGGTAAGGAAGGAAGGAGAAATGGAGTTTGTTGATTTAAGTTTAAATTTACTTGTTAATAAAGAAGTATAAATTACTTTATTACTTAATTATTAATTACTTAATTACTTATTACTTCTTCTTTATTTTAAATATTGTATTTGTTCCCATTTTGTTTTTTACTTTAAATAAGGTATGTGCAGTGTGCATAGGGATTTGTTCATAGGTTTTTTTTATAGTCCGGCCCTCCAACAGTCTGAGGGACAGTGAACTGGCCCCCTGTGTAAAAAGTTTAAGGACCCCTGCTGTAAACCAAGCAGGTTCAATGTCACGGACTGGACTCAGCTCTAGTGCCTTTCAAATGGGCTGTGGTCCAGTTCTTACAACCCCAAAGTCAACAGGGCCTGACTTAAAGAGCTGTCTCTATAAAAGTATTCACTAAAATTTGTCATTGGGAAATAGTGAATGATTTCTCTGAACTTGATCTCCCTCAAAGATCATGCCCCTTAACAATGGCTACCTGGGTCAGGAGATTCTCCAAGCTCTTGTTTCTAGCCCAGCAAAATGCAATGGCTAGCTTGAATTAATTTGAGGATTTAGATGAAGGCCTGAAAAAGCTACAAGAAAACTCTGTCACATATTATTCATTTTATTTGCCACAGGGTGGAGCTGCATACAAACTTTGCATTTTTCAAGAAACATTTCATGATATTTCTTGGGCTCATTTCCCCCCTCCTCTCTGGGAGATAGACACCTTCTCTTTGTCGAATTATAATTTTTAGCACGGACTGATTTTAAATGCTGCTGCTTTCCAGATGATGATTTATTTCAACATTTATAATACCGATTACTTCATTACCTTAATATGTATGACACTGATTAATTCAGTTTGCCTGGTCAATCATAGTAGCATTAATTAATTGTTTAATTAACTAACTACTAATTGACTGGTTTATGGATAGATTATTGCTTAACCTATAAATTGTTTATTTTTATTATAAATTGGGTTATGGGATTATTGTTTAATCTGTAAATTGATTAACATGACTAGTGATTGTGATTGATTACAGTATAACTGATTACCTAGTTAATTAATTGATTGCCTACCAGATTAACAGATTGGCTTAATTGATTAGAGTGACATTAATAGCTGATTTATTGTCTAACTAACTAATTAATTGATTGATCATTGACCATGCCAAAAACCCTACCACCAAACAATCACAAATGAAAGATGCCGCTACCAGCAATGACCCAAATGACTCCAGCACATGCTATAAATGTAATAAATTTATTAGTGAATATGATGAATTCAAGAAATACTTCATATGTGCCAAATATGCTCACCACACCTACCTGGGAATAAACAAGCGTTGCTAATTTTCTATAAGCATTCCCTGCATTTCTCTATGTCTATCTTGTTTACCCAAACTGGATAACTTTATTGCCATGTCTAATAGGTTCGATACCATAGAAACAATAATAAAGTCACAGCAAACATAGATTCCATAGAAACAACTATAGATTCCATAGAAACAAATTTAGAAGCAAGTTTACTAGTTTACTAGTTTAGAATCACGTTTTACAATTTTTGAAAAAAAATTACAGCAGAGAAAAATGAAAACTCAACAGATCCAAATCCTATCCCAATTCAACAATCATTACCTCAACCACAACCACAAATATCTGCCAACCAGACTAACAACATATGATGCCCATCAAAGATACCATTGAGCACGAACAAAAATATCAAAACTCAAATTTATTTGGATTAGATGATACAAACGAACCTAATATCACAAAAATTTGCAACCTCATCATCAGCCATTATATACCAACCATCTCCCCTGAGGAAATCATCAAAGTTTTCAGAGATGACCCAGAGTACAAGAACAACAACAAGTCAGTAGTTTTCAAAAATGAGTCAAGCAAACACAAATTCATTTCTAATGAATTTGTGGAGTGGTGCAGCAGTTAGAGTGCTGTACTACAGGACACTAAAGTTGACTGTAGATCTGTAGGTCAGTGGTTCAAATCTCATCACTGTCTCAAGGTTGACTCAGGCTTCCCTCCTTCCAAGGTGGGTAAAATGAGGACCTGGATTGTGGGGGCAATATGCTGTCTCTGTTAAAAAGTGCTATTGCTAGCATGTTGTAAGCCGCCCTGAGTCTAAGGAGAAGGGTGGCATAAAAATCAATCAATCAATCAATCAATCAATCAATCAATCAATCAATCAAACAAACAAACAAACAAACAAACAACAAACAAACAAACAAACTCCATTGCCAGATCCAACCACAACCATAACAAACTTCCATCATGGTCCGACCTATCCATACTACAATGTATCTGCTCCTGTGAACTCCGTGTAGAACTCAAGAGATGCCACAACCTAGGTGACACTAAATTATATATTGACTACAGTGATGACTGCAACAAAAGCAAGCCCTGCAATCCATCCCCCATCATCCGACCCTCCATCATCCAAAACTAGGTACGCATGCCCCTTAGTTCCTCAATACCAACCACTACTAACCTTAAATATAAACTAATTAATCCAAGAAGCATCATTAAAAAAATAACCAGACACCTGCTCTTATTAAATACTGCTACATTCAACATTATATTTGTCTGTGAAAGATAGCTAAACACATCCCTCCCCAACTCCATTATCATCGTAAAAGATTATCATATTTACTAGTCTGACCACAAAACCCACAAAGGACATGGAATAGTTATTTTAGATAAAAAGTCACAAAACTAAAAAATATTCAAGTTACGCAAAAAAAACCCCATTGTCTGAAAACTGTCCTTAAATACCACACTTCACTTCCTACTATGTTACAGAGCCCGTGAACAAGTTAATTTCACTACTAAGGTGGGCAGCCTCCTGCCTGTACGCTCTTATTTTTCTTGGTGACCTTAATCTACCTCTTATTAATTGCACCCCAAAGGAATGTATAACAGAACCCAACCCTATACAACTCTGTTACTAATCTGGGACTAGATCAACTAGTAACCAATAACACTAGACTCAACAACTACCTCGATCGTATCTTCTGCACTTTAATGAAAAGCAAATAAAATAAACCTTTTCCAACAGTGACCACAACACGATTAACTTTTGTCTTAATATACGCCCTTACAAAAATCAGCATACGCAAAAATATATGGACTACAAAACTTGTAGTCTTGTAGCAAAGCAATACTGTAGATGCAATTTACATAGACTTTTGTAAAGCCTTTGATTCAGTGGTACATATCAAACTACTTCTAAAACTTAAATTCTATGGCATCTCTCTGGACCCCTACATAATTGGATAATTGCATTCCTGTCAAACAGACAAGTGGTCAAAATAGGGAGCACTGTATCAAATGCTGTACCTGTTAAAAGTGGTTTCCCCCAAGGCAGAATTCTAGATCAAATACTCTTTATACACTATGCAAATGACCTTTGTGATCATATTATAAGCAACTGTGTACTCATTGCTGATGATGTAAAACTATTTAACACCACCAACAATATTACTACCCTTCAAAAAAGCCTTGATTTTCTGTCAGAATGGTCAAATAATTGGCAACTCCAAATCTCAACCAACAAATGCTCTGTTTCACACATTGTTCCCAGAATCCCCCCCTCCCTTGGTTGCTCTCTTCTGCACTTCCTCTAGAGCAGAGGTCTTCAAACATGGCAACTTTAAGACTTGTGGACTTCAACTCCCAGGATTCTCCAGCCGGCATATACAAGCTATGCCGGCTGGAGTATTCTGGGAGTTGAAGTCCACAAGTCTTAAAGTTGCCAAGTTTGGGGATCCCTGCTCTAGAGTTTCAATATCAGAAATGCCTTATTCCACCAGACTTGAAATTTTGGGCTTAGAAGACTTAGAGCTACATCAGCTTCAATCTGATCTAAACGTAATTCATAAAATTATATGCCACAATGTTCTATTGTCAACGAATCAGCTTCAATTGCAACAAAGGAAAGGAGAGAGACAAGCAGCAGAGGGAGTAAAGACAATTTATGGTGATGTATAACTCATGGAGTCTTATACAGTATCTTTTTCAAAAAGAAATATTCTTCTCCAACAACTATTTTTTCTGTTAAGCATGTTTTCAAAATCTCAGATGTCACCAGCCCCAAAAGATGCTGCTTCTGGTTTGGCATGTTCTTCAAACACAGTCAATGAAATATCTAAACATTTTTATCTCACCATCAAATCACTCAGCAAACTTATTTTAATGAAGATAATGCCTCAACAACTGTCGTTATGCATTTATTTTTCTGCATACACAGATGATTTCCTTTTTTCTGTGTTGAGTTGTACAGATATAAAATCTGCTTGTTCCAGTTTTGAGTCATTATCAAAAAGGAACTGCACAAGACTGGGACTGATCTGAAAGTGGATTAAAAATTACAGACTACAATAATACACGGAAATTGATGATATACAGAATTTTTTAAAGAAGGGCCAAAGACAACATGAAAAGAAATCAAGTTCTATGAAATTATTTGAAGAGATTAAAGTTTATCATTGTTCAAAGCAAAAAGAAGGAATATAAGGTCAGTATATTTGGTCAAAGTTAAAGATGAAGTGCTGCTTTCTCTGGTGCAACTTTATTCATAGTGCAACTTTTTGCTGATCGTAGAAGTTTAACAAAATGATGAATGACAGGCTTTAATGATTTGTTTATACATAAGAGAGGAAATAAGGGGAAAAGAGATATTATATTTTAAGAGAAGGCAATAAGATACTAAACTTATATTTGGTATGAGGTAGGAGACACCTTATTTTTTCCTTTACTATAATCTTAGTATATGTTTCTTTTCTATCCTATTTTTTAATCAACATGCTTTTTTTATTCTTTCTGTAATAACTCCCAAAGCAAGGTTGAATCAAGCAAGGTTTATTTGCTAACAGGACAAGGAAGTCAATTCAGTCAAGAAGCAATGGAGTAAATGAGAGCTCTATACAATGACAGTTCTCCTATTTATACAATCTAGCCCAGCAACAGGCAGTTTTACAAAGATACATTTTAAGAGCCAAAAGAAGGTAACCAATCAACATGCAATAAACAAATCTGAACTTTTGACTTTTACCCTGTCTAGGTAGGTCACACAGGCAAATATCTAACACTCCTCCCCTATTAGTTCGGATGCAGGTCATTCAGAGAGACACGTGACGAAGTCCTCCAATCGGCTGGGCTTTCTTGTTTCTCTCTCTGACCTGCGCAGTTCAGTTGAGTCTTGGTACTCGAAGAGTGAGGTGGTCGGCTCATCTGCGATTCCCGGAGAGGCTCCAGTCCTGGCCTGTGGAGATCCTCTCTGCGTTGAGTCTGCAGGACCACCGCTGGCATCCTCTGGACCTGGTTCCCCAGAGGTGGAGCGACAATGAGTCAGTAAGTCCCAATCTATTTCTAATTGTCCGGGTCGCGTTTGGGAACGGGTTTGCCGGGAAAAGTTCCCTGTGGGGCGTGAAGCATCATAGTCTGTATTAGCGTTTGCTGAAGGTTCTTGGCGGAGGTTAGTTGTCTCCACCCGTTTCCTAAGGTGATCAATGTGCCTTTTCCACAGGCGACCGTCCTCGAGGAGGACATGGTATGTTTTAGGTGCGGTTTTGTCCATTATTGTTCCTTTAGCCCATTTTAAACCGCCATCAAAATTCTTTGCAAAAACCCCTTGCCCCACATTCAATGTTTGTTCAGGGGAATTTCAGCGGTAGTATCTACTACTTAAATAGGTAGGATGCAACCTATCCAGGGGGGACCTTAACTTTCTGCCCATTAATAGCTCGGCAGGGCTCTTATGAGTTACTGAACTTGGGGTGATGTGCTTGGTCAACAGAAAGGTGTCTAAGCGCTCATGAATGTTCCCTGGTTCTGTTCCCTTAATGGCCTCTTTTTCCATGCAGACAAATCTTTCAACCATCCCATTAGACCAAGCTGCATGAGGAGAAACTAAGGCATGCCTGATGCCTAGCTGGGCAAGGAATACCTCCATTTGTTTGGATGTGAATTGTGGCCCATTATCCGAAACTAGCACATCTGGGCACCCATGGGTAGAAAATAATCAGCGCAATGCTTGTATGGTGGCACAAGAGGTAGTGGCTCCCATTACTATAATCTCTAGCCATTTTGAGTATACATAACAACTACCAGAAATATGTGGGGTCCCATGGGCCTCGCAAAATCGACATGAATTCGTGACCATGAGGTATGTGGTGTTTCCCAATTCATGGGGCTGGGCTTGGGGGGGCTTGGCCTCGACTCCTGGCAAGGGGAACAAGTGGCTACCCACTGTTCGATATCTGAATCCAAGCCAGGCCACTAGAGGTGCCCTCTGGCTAAGGCCTTCATCCTAACCATACCTGGATGGCCTTGATGTAACATTTCTATAACTCTTTTTTGTAAAGATTTGGGGATCACTATCCTGTCCCCCACAATACACAATATCTCATGACAGATAGTTCCAGGCGTTTGCATTTAAAATCTTGTATTAAGGTGTCATCTTTATCTGTGGCCCACCCTCTCAAAATGCGTTGGGTTACATCTTTAAGAGCTGGGTCCTTCCTTGTTTCTTCTGCAATTTCCTTAGCTGTTACTAAAAGTTTATCTGATAACTCTATTAATAAGACTTCACTGATTGGGGCAGGGTCCTCTACTATCTGCGGTATGTGGCACCGACTTAGTCCATCTGCATGGTTAATTTGTGTTCCCCCCTTGTATTTGAGGGTGTAATTATATCCTGCTAGAAATATGGCCCACCTGGTCATCCTGGGTGAGACAAAAGGTGAAGTCTGCTTGTGTTCTCCTAATAGACCAAGCAGTGGCTTGTGGTCTGTTATTAATTCGAAGGGCCTGCCAAAAATATATTGGTGAAACTTTTTTACCCCAGCAACTAGAGCTAAGGCCTCCCTGTCAATATGCCCATAGTTTCTTTCAGTGCTGGACATGGTCCTAGAGAAATATGCAATAGGGGCCTCCTGACCGTTGGGCAGGACATGGGCCAAGACTGCTCCCACCCCATAGGGGGAAGCATCACATGTTAATCTTAGTGGCAAGGTAGAATTATACTGCACCACTACACTTTGAGATGTTAAAAGGTTCTTTATTTTTCTGAAGGCTGCTCGCTCTTCCTCTCCCCATCTCCAGGTTGCTCCCTTGTGGAGAAGTTTATGTAACGGCTCAGCTGCGGAAGCCTTCTGTTTCAAAAAAACAGAATAAAAATTTAATAGGCCCAGGAAGGCTTGCAGCTCTGCTTTGTTTGAGGGCTCTGGGGCTTCTTTAATTGCCCTAACCTTGTCCTGGGTGGGGTAGATTCCCTCACCATCTATTTTGAAGCCCAAGAAGTCAGCACTGGTAGTGCCCCAGACACATTTGTCTGCCTTTAGCTTAAGGCACTTGTCCTGTAGTCTAGAAAGGACTTTCCTGATTCTGCAGTTCAATTGGTCATAATCCTCCCCAGATATCAAGATGTCATCAAAATATGGCACCACGCCTTCTATTCCTACTAATAGGCGTTCCATGAGGCGTTAAAAAAGACCCGGGGTGACACTTACCCCAAACTGCACCCTGGTGCACTTGAAGGCACCCCTATGGGTGACTATAGTCTGTGAGAGGGCAGTGGCCTCATCAACGGGGAGCTGTTGATAAGCCTGGGCTAAATCAAGCTTTGCAAATAGTTTGCCTTGTCCCAGAGAGTGCAGTAGTTGCTGAACTACTGGAATGGGGTATGAGTTGTGCTGCAGGGCCTTGTTGAGCATAGATTTGTAATCAGCACAAACTCTCAAGGACCCATCAGGCTTCATTGGGGTTACTATAGGCGTTTCCCATGGGGCATGGTCTATGGGTACTAATATCCCTTGAGCAATAAGTTTATCTAATTGGAGGTCCAATTTGGGAAGAATGGGCAAGGGCACCCTGCGGGGCTTTAATCGTATGGGGGGAACCTTAGGATCTAGAGAGAAAGAAATGGGTGGCCCCTTGTATGTGTCCAATGCAGAATCAAAAACCTCAGGAAACTCATGGACAAAGTTAGGCATGGTACAGCTGGTTAACTTATGAATGCCTGTGACAGCCAGTCCTAGGGGGCTCATCCACTCCAATTCTAAAAGTGAATGGTTAGCCCCTTGAACCACAAGTAGGGGAAGGATGTGATTTACCCCTTTAAATGTAATTGGCACCTGTGCCTTGCCCAGAACCCGAATAGAATTACCCTAGAAGTCCTTAATGGCCATGGCCATGGGCTCAAGTTGAGCTACAGTCATGGAAGGCATATACAGTTTTAATTTATGCCATGGCATAAGGGAATATTTTGACCCCGTGTCCAGTTCCATTTGGCAAGGTCTATGGTTGAGAAGCAAGGACACCACAAGCTTTGTGGTGTCGGGCTGGAACTGGCAGCTGCGCCGGGGTTCGGTTTACCTTGGTTCCAGTCACGGGAGAAATTTCCCGAAGCACGGCGGTTCCCTATGGTCGGCTGGCACGGTAGGCGGTTGTCTCTCGGCGGTGGTGGCGGTGGCTGTTGTTGCTGGGATGGCGAAGTCATGGGAAGATCGTCAGGGAGGCGAGCTCAACAGGCTTCCGCGATGTGCCCTCTTCAGTCGCAGCGGCGGCATAAGACATCTTGGAAGGGGCAGCGGGAACGGGGATGATTGCCTCGGCAGCCAGCACAGTAGAATTACGATCTGGCAGGTCATAGTGGAGGGGACCTGATCTGGCAACAGTAGTCATCATAGGAGTCAGTTGCGGTGTTGTGGGCGTTGGTAGGAATGGAAATCTGAGAAGAGGCATCTGCAATGTGGAAAATGGTGGCATGCTTGTCGTTGCTCTTTAGCTCCGCAGCCGTGGCTTGGGCAACTTCAAAAGTTTGTGCGGCTTTAATGACATCCTGTAGCAAGGATTCCTCTTCAGAGAGGAGCTTGTTCCGGATTGTAATGTTATGCATGCCAAAGATTAAGGCATCAGTGAGACGAGCCTCTGGATTATCGAATTGGCATTTAGAGAGAACAGTTCTGAGGCGAGTCACGAACTGATTGATCGTTTCCCCCTCTGCTTGTGACATCCAGGAGAATTGATGGCGAAAAACTCTAGCTGGCTTCATAGGTTTGAAGTGAGCGGCTAGCTTGGACGAGAGAGTGTCCCAGGAAACTGAGTTCGCCGGTTCAGGGTCAGTGAGGGTTTCTGCCAGCTCAAAAATCTGTGTGCCACATTAATTGAGGAGAAGGGCACGCTTGCAGCCGCTGTCGGCGTCTTTCATGCCGGCCGCTTCCAAAAATATTTCAAACTTCGCCATGTAGGCTGTCCAGGTCATTCTTTCTGGGTCGAAGAATTCAGGTGGCTGGACTACCGACGGAGTAGCCATGATAGCACACGGAGGGTCGGTCTCCTCGTCGCCAATATAATAACTCTCAAAGCAAGGTTGAATCAAGCAAGGTTTATTTGCTAACAGGACAAGGAAGTCAATTCAGTCAAGAAGCAATGGAGTAAATGAGAGCTCTATACAATGACAGTTCTCCTATTTATACAATCTAGCCCATCAACAGGTAGTTTTACAAAGATACATTTTAAGAGCCAAAAGAAGGCAACCAATCAACATGTAATAAACAAATCTGAATTTTTGACTTTTACCCTGTCTAGGTAGGTCACCCAGGCAAATATCTAACACTTTTCTTTTCAATTTGTTAACATGAAATAAATTTATTCTTATTTTTTAAAATTGTAATGCTTAATAAAATTACAATTTTAAAAAGGAAATAAGAATCAGTTTCCAAGTGAATGTAATTATTTCCCTAATATTAGAATAAGTAGTGCCATCACTGAGAAGCATGACTCTGGAGGACCATGAGATGATATTGTTTAATGGAAAATACCCAGGGCATGTCCCCTCTTCTTGATCTGATGTGTGGGCAGAAACTACAGTGGAAAGGTATTCTGAATCATAGTTTTGCCCTATGCCATGGAGACATTTGTAGGTGATCATCCACATCTGGGACAGGTTCCAGTTAAATTTTGCTACCAGTGCGCATCCACACACATGAGCATGTATCCCACCACATAATTTCACTTCTGCGCATGCTTAGGACAACATTATAAGCCAAATCACAGCTAAGTAGCTTCTCAGTTCTTTGGATGAAGAATAAAGGTTTGTATTAACATGAGGATAGATGAGAGGGCTTTTTTCGATACAGAGACGCCGGAAAAAATCACCAAAAATTATGTCGTCACTGGGCTCAATGCTCCAGCCTGCACCAGTAGGAACCTAACATTGATCCACATCTTGAATTGCACCCAGAAGCCTACTGGGAATCAGCTCAGCAGCTAATTGATGTTACATAATCCAAACAGGAGGTATTAAAAATATGAGCCACCATGATCAAAGCATCATAGTCCAGGCATGAGTGTAATTGCTACACAAGAGGAGCCTGTGCAAAAATCTCTCTGGCCCTGGCTGCAGACAGCTCATTGATCAGGAGATTGTGCACCAACCCTAGCCTAAAGATGAGAAAGCAAAGAGGTGGTATGATAGGTATGGTATGATAGGTACGTTTTAACATTTGAGAGATTGTTACAGAAAGGAGGATAAGGATTTATTATCTTGAAGACAGGGTATGCGGGAGAATGGGTGTTGGACCTACCTGATACACACCCTTTTGTAGGCTGGATCTAGCCTCCAAGGATGGGAAGGCACTGCCCTTTAGCCAACCAGGATTGAGTCTGAAGTATAAAAGAATCCCTCGACTGTCACTCCCCTCCTTTGGTGAGGAACGATGGTCAGACAATAGTGTTTCTCCCATAGCAAAAAATGTACTCAAACATACATGAACCAGAGAACAAAGAACAATGTGAAAATTCCAGATGAGGAAACTACAGAAGAGAGGGACCTGGAAGCTAGTTCCACTCTACAAGAGGGTAGGTCCAACACCCATTCTTCATAGTGGGTGGAGCTAGCCTCCAAGGACAGGACATATCAAAGCCCATATCCCTAGGGAGGGTGTTTTAATCCTGGCTGGAAGCCCCACCATCCAGAGCCACCTGTTGTAACACCCATCACCCAAAGACTTCCTCTTTGGAGGCATACACATCCAGTTTGTAATGACGGACAAATGGTGTTGGGGATGACCAGGTGGCTGCATGGTAGATCTCCTCCAGGGATGCCTGCATAGTCCAAGCAATGGAAGTTGTGGTGCTGTGCATAGAATGGATTGTCACAGCAGAAGGTTGTGGCAAGGAAAGACAGTCATAAGGCAAGGCAATAAGAGTACAAATCCAATGACCCACTGTTGAAGATGATGCTTTATTCCCGAGGGAGGACAGTTGGAATGAAACAAAGAGAGCCTCCATTATTTGAAAGGATGATGTGCACTCTACATAAGTAGTGTGCTATGTACATCCAGCTGGTGCCAGTGCTCCTCTTCCTCAGTAGTTGGAACAGGGTAACAACTGGGTAGAACTATCTCCTATGCTCTATGAAAGTATGAGTTCACCTTTGGAACAAAGATAGGGTTTAGTCTAAGTACTACCCCATCTGAGTGAAACACAAAAAAGTCCCCCCTCACTGATAAGGTGGCCACTCCACTCTTTCTGTCGGGAGTTCCAGAAGATCTCTTGAAATTGAGTGAGTGGGCAACAAAGTGGCAAATGCATTTTACCCTAAACAAGTGCAAAGTTATGCATATCGGGGCAAAGAACCCCAATTATACCTACCAACTGATGGGGACCAAGCTTTCTGAGACAACCCAAGAAAGGGATCTTGGGATTTTGGTGGACAGCTCAATGAAGATGTCAACCCAGTGCACAGCAACAGTAAAAAAAAGCAAATTCCATGCTTGGCATGATTAGGAAGGGAATTGAAAATAGGTTGGCAAGTGTTGTACTGCTTCTGTAAAAATCGATGATGAGACCACACTTGGCGTACTACGTACAGTTCTGGTCACTGCACCTCAAGAAGGATATAATGGAACTGGGAAAGGTGCAAAAAAGGGCAACAAGAATGATCAAGGAAATGGAGCCCCTCCCTTATGAAACCAGGTTGCAATGCCTTGGTCTCTTCAGCCTTGAAAGAAGGCATTTAAGAGGTGACTTGATCGAAGTGTATAAAATCATGCATGGGATAGAAAAGGTGGATAGAGAAAAAATATTTTCTCTATCACACAATACTAGGATGAGGGGGCACTCCCTAAAGCTCATAGGTAAGAAAGTGAAGAGAAATATAGGGAAATATTTATTCACCCAGAGGGTCGTTGGTTTATGGAAATCACTTCCAGAAGAGGTTGTGACAGCTGTCAGCCTGGATAGCTTCAAGGCAGGATTAGACAGGTTCATGGATGCCAAAAGTATTGGTGGTTATTATTGCATAATATTTACCCTCCATTTCAGTCTACGTTGCAAACCTACTCGTAAAAAACATAAAA
Organism: Erythrolamprus reginae; assembly: GCF_031021105.1. NCBI lineage: Eukaryota > Metazoa > Chordata > Lepidosauria > Squamata > Dipsadidae > Erythrolamprus > Erythrolamprus reginae. The sequence goes on along the minus strand of NC_091954.1, from coordinate 91,725,377 downwards.
TCCTTCTGGCTTTGAGCTCAACTTCTAGTCAGTTTAGAACTGTTTAGCCATTGCTTTCTTAAATGTCCTTAATATTTTCATCCAGGATTTAAAAAATAAAATTTTGAAATTTAACAAACCATATTCTCTATGCTTTGTCCATAGGTTTGGGAAAATGAAGTTGAAAGTGATATATTCTCTCATAGCAATAGGCATCACCATCCTTATTATCCTAATCTTGAGTTTCCGAAATAGAGGAGAAAAACCCACAGAATGTAAGGACTCTTCAGAGACCAAAGGGCAAGAGGAAGGTGGGCAGGATGCTGGCAGCCAAGTATTTCAAGATTTAACCCCAGAAGAAATAATGCAAGTAAAGAGGTATTTACATTCCAACCTGGGAGTGACACTGGTTGATACACGTCAAGCCAAGCCATCAGACAACTGCATTTATTCAATTACCTTGCAGCTTCCTCCCAAAGCACAAGTATTACAATTCTTAGATCATCAAGGATCTAGACCAGCACGGAAAGCTCTGGTTGTGGTCCATTTTGGAAACCAGCTGGACCCCAATGTTACAGAATTTGTGGTGGGTCCACTTCCAGAACTAACATATCATGAAGATATCACAGTACAAAAATATGGACGGAAACTGCCTTATTCTCAAAGATTTGTTTTGGCAAATGAGTATCATGAAATCAATGAATTATTAAAGAACGAATATTGGAAGGCTCAAGATTTCATGCAAAAAGTTCTAAATTACAATGGAAGCAATCTTCAATATAGCTATCAAATGCCACTAGGGCTAAAATCAGGAGAACGCAAAACATGGTTGGGCCATTTCCAGAATGTGAGTGGCTATTCTTTGCGTCATGTTGGATTAGAGGTTCAAGTGGATCATAGTAGCTTGCAAATTTCTGAGTGGAAGGTAATAAATGTATTCTATAATGGACAATACTTTGAAGATATGGAGGACCTCGAGAGACAATTCAATATGGGAAAGGTTAGAGTAGACAAGGTTAAAGAAGCCCCTCTTGATGGGGGCTACTCTTCACTGAAGCAGAGGGTGCCACCAACAGATCCAGGCCCTTTGCAGTATGAACCTCGTGGACCACGGTATAGGATTCACAATAATCATGTCACTTTTTTGAGTTGGAGTTTTGCATTTGGAATTGATGCAGTCATGGGTCCACGTATCTTTGACGTCAGGTTTAATGGAGAAAGAATAATCTATGAGTTAAGTCTGCAAGAAGCAAGTTCTATCTATGGCTCCAACAGTCCTACTTGCATGACCACCAGATACATGGATGCCAGCTTTGGACTTGGATCCCACATCTTTTCACTCACACCGGGAATAGATTGTCCTTATTTATCCAGTTATTTAGACTTGCACTTTTTTTATGATAGTTCATTACCTGTTAGCCATAAAAAGGCTATCTGCATTTTTGAGCAGAATGCTGAGTTACCCATACGACGACATTATGAAAGCATCCAGTCTCCCTTTTATGGAGGGCTGGCAGATTCAAATCTGGTGTTTCGGACTATAACTACATCTGGCAACTATGACTATTCCTGGGATTTTATTTTCCACCAAAATGGAGCTGTTGGTGTTCGAGTCCATGCCAGTGGGTACATGCAAACTTCATTTTACTTTGGTGATGCTGAAGACTTTGGCAATAGAGTCCAAGAATGGGTGTTTGGAACAATTCATACCCATAATATTCATTTCAAGGTGGATTTGGATATTGGTGGTAAGTAGAAAAAATGTTACTAACTTTCAGGTTAATTATAGGGTTTTTTTGTCTCAATTTTCTTTCCCAAAGGCCACGATTCATTCGGGGTGCCATTGCTGCATGCACCGAGAGAAGCTGCAGCGCGGGAGAGCAGAGAGCAGGCCACGTGGCCGGAGCTCGGGCAGGCCATTGTTGGTGTTGGTCCCAGCTGCCGCTCTAGGCCCCACAGCAAGATTCGGCTGCTGTGCATATGCAGCAGCTGAAATCTCACACGGACGTCCTTCTGGCAGCAAAGAGATTTTGGCAAAAATTGCCAATTCCTTTGCTTCCGTGCATTTGCAGAAGCAAAAAACCTAGTAATTTTTACTGGAATCGCACCAGTTTATTCGGAACAGCTTTCATCTTGCAATGATATCATTCATATATACATATACATATACATATACATATACATATACGTATACGTATACGTATACGTATACGTATACGTATACGTATACGTATACACATACATATACATACATACATATATATGATATAATAATAATAATAATAATAATAATAATAATAATAATAATAATAATTTATTAGACTTGTATGCCGCCCCTCTCCGAAGACTTGGATATCATTGCAAGATGGTAATATTTGCTATATATGTTAGTATAATAATTCCATATATATTTTGGGGACTGTGTATTGATTTGGTCAAGTCTTTTTAAAACAACGCTGACAAAAATAATACAAAAATGTTTGTGTAATCCTAATCTTCCAACTTCAACCATACTATTCTTTTTTCATAATCATTTATCATTTTTCCCATTACTTCATTTAAACATAACATTTCTTTGCACCATGAATTTGTTATCTATTAAATTACTATTATTTAATATTTTAAGAATTACTCATTTTTCCACCATAACTTCAATATTCCAAATGTGTAGTATTACTAATAATGTCAAATATTAACAATATTTAATCAATCCTTGTAGTGTATTTCAAAATCCCCACAATTTCTAATCCTTAATATTTTAAATTCACAACATACTTTAACACACTATTATTATTAATAATACAATTAAATTACCTAATCCTAAATTTATATCTACTAATCTTAACTTATTTTAATTGTGGTAACTTATATTATCTATCTATCTATCTATCTATCTATCTATCTATCTATCTATATCTATATCTGTATCTGTATTTGTATCTATCTAATTCTATATCTATATCTATATCCATATCTAATTCTATATCTATATCTGTATATATATATATACTACTATTTTCCCTATATGTATTTTCACATTTTACTAATATATTTAATCAATCCCATCATTATACCTCCAAACCCCCTAAATTTATGATCTTTAAAATTCTTAATAATTAATAATATACAGCCTCATAGTTTTCCAATTATACGTATATCTTCCCAATTGTCCAAATTTTAAAGTCTTATTTAACTTTCCTTCTTTTTTCTTCTGATGCCCTCCTTTTTTATCTTGTTAGAATGTTCTGTTGAATAACATTAATAGTCCAAATCCAAGTTAATCAGATCCATAATCTAATAGCCAATTTTAATAAAGTTTAGTTATTTTCAAACTAGTTCCTTTAAAAAATATTCAAAAGGGAAAACAACCCATCATTAAATATTCTCAAATTATTCAAGTTGTCTTCTACCAGTAGAATCAAGGTCACCAGATTTTATTACTTCTATTCTGTGTATTAGACTTTGCATGTATTGGGTTGACTTTCATTGAGTATGCTGTAGCTATAGTGCTGTAGTACTCTTCTTCTTCCAGTAGATGGCTCTCTTATTCCCAAAGCCAATGTTAAACACTCTGTCAAAAACAGCTGATTACCCAATAAATCCAGGTGGTTTAAAAATACAAATAAACAAGACAGTTTCTCAAAAAAAAAATCACCTTTCAAATTGTTTACATTTCTTTCAGGCTTTCTGTGTTTTAAAACTTCATCTCTTGATTTCCAATGCCCCCCCTAATGTATTTTCTTGGGCTTGGGAGTTTTCTTTTAAAATTCTTGAACTTAAATCAGGTCTTTAGAGTAAAAGTTGGTAATTATCTCACCCAGTTTCAAAGCTCTGCCCACAAACCATTCCAACACAAATCTTGTGCTCCTGGTTGTCCCACCTTTGTAACTGCCAAAAATGGCCATTGGCACTACTGTTGTTCAGAAGGACTTGCTTCAGACCTAACAAGGACATTGGGAATTCCTCATGGCCAGCAAAGCCCCTCTCCTTCCTTCACTGACCCTTCAAGGCAAGTACGACCCCATAGGGTCTGCTGACAGTGATTACTGGTTGGATTTTGTGGAATTTGGCAGAGACCACTATTTTTCAATCATTCTCACCGCTACATCAACCAGATATGCAATGATATCTGTAACATCATAAAACATCCAGACATACCTATGCTGGGTACTTGGGAAAGACAAAATAGGTAGACAAAAATGCCAAATGCAATCTGAAACATTTATTTATTTATTAGATTTGTATGCCGCCCCTCTCCGTAGACTCGGGGCGGCTCACAACAATAACAATAACAATGTAGGAACAAATCTAATAATTTAAAAACACTAAAAACCCCATTATTAAAAGCAAACAAACGCACAAACATTCCATGTATAAACTGTATAGGCCCGGGGGAGATGTGTCAGTTCCCCCATGCCTGACGGCAGAGATGGGTCTTAAGAACTTTACGAAAGGCAAGGAGGGTGGGGGCAGTTCTAATCTCTGGGGGGAGCTGGATCCAGAGGGTCAGGGCCGCCACAGAGAAGGCTCTTCTCCTGGGTCCCGCCAAACGACATTGTTTAGTCGACGGGACCCGGAAAAGGCCAACTCTGTGGGACCTAACCGGTCGCTGGGATTCGTGCGGCAGAAGGCGGTCCTGGAGGTATTCCGGTCCGATGCCACCTGGCTGACTATGTGACAAACTACAATAATAACAACATAATGATCCTGAATGAAATTCTAGGCAAGGTTCCTTCTAAAGTAGAGATGATGAATGTGCAGAAAAATCCTCTTTGCTAATATATAAAGGCATTGTCATGGAAAGGTGTGAGATTGTGTTACCTAACTTGCAAACCAGAGGTGGGCTGCAAAGGTGGAACAGTGACGTATGCTTACCCACGTGGCTCTGAGTGCTAGCAGAGTCCAGCGCAATTATGCTACTGCACCTGAGCAAGTAGCGAAATCACGCACGGACACGTAGATATGCCACAGGTGCACCTGCGTGTCCATGTGTGATTTTGCTACCTGCCCAGGTGCAGTAGCATAATTGTTCTGGACTCCGCTAGCACTCAGAGCCACAGGGGCGAGCATACGTCACCATTCCACCTTAGCGGCCCACCTCTGTTGCAAATATATGTATATTTAAAAGATGGGAATCTAATATGTTCCCACTTTGTTTCAAGTACATATTAGCAAATAAATAAAGGCTATAACCACAGATAATGATTCGTTCTAATAAATTATTACTTGAAATATTTCAGTTTTGCTAAATCTTTAATTCAGTTTTATCATTTTTATATTTTTTGTTTATTAAAATTTGCACTGCTTTTTTACACTGACAAATTTATTAAGTCTGGAAAATTAATTATGCATACACATAACAATTTCATCCCTTTGTCAGCAAACAATTTTATTTTAAGAAACTGAAAATGCAACAAGAATGTTTTCAATCTGTTTTCAATTTTCATTCCTCAATCTGAGTATTGCATTGGCAGCTCTGTGTTAGCAAAAACTTCAGAAGAGAAGGATTTAGGGGTAGTGATTTCTGACAGTCTCAAAATGGGTGAGCAGTGTGGTCGGGCGGTAGGAAAAGCAAGTAGGATGCTTGGCTGCATAGCTAGAGGTATAACAAGCAGGAAGAGGGAGATTGTGATCACCTTATATAGAGCACTGGTGAGACCACATTTGGAGTACTGTGTTCAGTTCTGGAGACCTCACCTACAAAAAGATATTGACAAAATTGAACGGGTCCAAAGACGGGCTACAAGAATGGTGGAAGGTCTTAAGTATAAAACGTATCAGGAAAGACTTAATGAACTCAATCTGTATAGTCTGGAGGACAGAAGGAAAAGGGGGGACATGATCGAAACATTTAAATATGTTAAAGGGTTAAATAAGGTTCAGGAGGGAAGTGTTTTTAATAGGAAAGTGAACACAAGAACAAGGGGACACAATCTGAAGTTAGTTGGGGGAAAGATCAAAGGCAACATGAGAAAATATTATTTTACTGAAAGAGTAGTAGATCCTAGGAACAAACTTCCAGCAGACGTGCTTGGTAAATCCACAGTAACTGAATTTAAACATGCCGGGATAAACATATATCCATCCTAAGATAAAATACAGAAATAGTATAAGGGCAGACTAGATGGACCATGAGGTCTTTTTCTGCCGTCAGTCTTCTATGTTTCTATTTATCAACAGCTATTCAAAGTACTGATTGTTCTACTTGTTTTCTTTCTGAGGTGTGAAAAATACCCTGGTTGGCAATGACATGGATTTTGAGACCTTGCAGGCTCCTTGGAGCCCAGAAAATAAGATCCATCGAATGAAAATGGTTAGGGAAGTTCTGGACACTGAGAACAAGGCAGCATTCCGTCTCCATGATGATATGCCCAGATACATTTATTTTGCATCCAACTCCACCAATAAGTGGGGCCATGATCAAGGCTATCGGATCCAGATGGTCAGCTTTTCTGGAGACCATTTGCCAGAGTCGGATCCAATGGAGTTAGGCATAAGCTGGGGTCGGTAAGTGACTGACTTCTAAAAATAAAAGTAAAATGAATTCATCCATGTCTTTTGGTTTCAGCATCTTGAAGATAGGTAGGAATTACCAATTTTAATCTTAAAGAAATCTATATTACCATCTCTCTGTTTTCATTAGCCAATTGTAGATGATGTGATACAGGATTTCATTATCGCAGGACATTCTCACACCTGATCGGTAGAAGGTGGAGTGATCCTACCCAGCTGCCAGCCTGTACTGTGATTGGACTATGTGATTGAAAGTATTTCTACTTTCTCCACAGTAGATGGAGCTAGCCTATAAGAATGGGAAAAGACACTGCCCTTAGCCAATCAGGACTGAGTCTGAAAGAGTATAAATAGCACCTCTGTGCCTCAGTTCCCCCTCTTTTGACTCAGTCTTGAGCCAAGGACACATGTTATTCTTCACTGAAGACTTCTCCATCCTGATATTTTATCTGAATTTGGCATTTGTGAGTTTCCTGTTCGAGCCCCACAAGTGCACTGCAATCGTACGTGGGTTGAAGGCAGACCAGATCACCAGCCCAGCTGTTGCTCGCCCCTCCTGCTGAAGGTCCTGTTTTCCTGTCATCTTATAAACCGATATTCCAGCTAAGAAGGGAGTGGGGACTGGTTCTTCGTACATCTAAAGGACAAGGGCTATCCCATTTGCTGGTTGGGGCCTGTGTCCCGAGAGCCAACAAGGCCACCTGGCAAGTCTCCCAAAGGCACTGATTGAGGGTCCACCTACTGCTGCTCCAGCCCTTCTGACTACAATTTAACCTTATCTAACTTGTTGATTGGGTGGACTGCCGAGTGTACAAAAAAATTCAAAATGCACACCCTACAATCAATCCTGGCAAGTGTTACGAAGGGAGATCTGCTTACATCCATTGATCTTTCAGAGACTTACCTCCATATTCCCATTTGGCCACCCCTTCACCAATACTTGCATTTTTGTTATGCAGGGGTACGTTATGAATAATGGGCCCTGAAAGAGTAATAGATGTTTGGAACAAACTTCCAGCAGATGTGTGGTAAATCCACAGTAACCGAATTTAAACATGCCTGGGATAAACACAGGGATGGGCAGCAGGCAGGGCGGGTGGAACGCAGTTCCACTGGTGAAAATTAAGATGAATGTGCAGCTCCAGATGATTGACGGCTGTCACTTCCTGGATTTCTCCTCTTGTCTCGGCTCTCCTTTTTCCACCTGCTGCTGCTGCGTCTGCACTCCTTGCTTTTTTCCTCTTTCCTCCTTCCTGGCCTCGGACGAGCTTCCCTCTCTCCTGCCTGGGTCCCCAACAGCCTCACATTGCCCCCTCCTGCCTGAGGTGCAAGCAGAAAGCGTGGGTGGAAGCAGTGCTGGCAGCATTTATGCTTCTGGCAGCACCCGTTCGCCTAGCTACCCAGCCTGAGGTGGGGGGATGATCCAGAAAGGAGAGTGCAGGAAACGCAAAGCAAATTGTCACCCCAGCAAGTGACACTGGTAAGGTTGTAAATCGAGGACTTAACAGTTCACTTGAACAATGATGATCGTTCAAGCCATTCCCACCTGATCACATGGCCGGCAAGCCACTCCTACCCAGACATATGACCATTAAGACACACCCACAAAATAAGCTACACCCACAGTGTGGCAGTAAATATTTTGGTTGCCCATTACTGGATAAACATATAACCATCCTAAGATAAAATACAGGAAATAATATAAGTGCAGACTCGATGGACCATGAGGTCTTTTTCTTCCGTCAATCTTCTATGTTTCTATAATCTTTGTTAATATAATCCAAACCTTGCTATAAATTTTCACAATTGCACGCCTGTCCCTAATTTGAGATGCTGATTATAAAATATTATTTCATAATGAATTATAACAAAAAGTTTATTTATATTGGGCAGTCACGGAATAGAAACCTGACATTGCATTGCCCTTCAAGACTTATTCCTGGAACCATAAACTCTTATGACGTTTAGGAAGAAACATAATAATTAATAAACCTCAACCTCTGCAACTCTTCTTGTTTTGCCTTATAAGTTATAAGCTGGCTGTTACCAAGAGGAAGGAAAATGAACCTTTCAGCACCTCTATCTACAATCAGGTTGACCCATGGAATCCTCCTGTGGTCTTTGCTGATTTCATAAACAATGAGAGCATTGTCAATGAGGTAAGTGAAGATGAACCCCACCTAGCACTGAAGTACCTTGCAGGTTTGTTTATTTATTTATTTTATTTATTTTGTCACGTAAGTATTGGTAGTATACATAGATATAACGCTGTTTATATTATTATTATTTTATTATTATTATTATTTATTAGATTTGTATGCCGCCCCTTTCCGTGGACTCGGGGCGGCTCACAATACAGTAAAACAATTCATAACAAATCTAATAATATACAATTTAAAATTTAAAATAGTTAAAAAAACCCATTTTTAAGCAGACATACCTACAAACATACCATACATAAATTGTATAGGCCCGGGAGAGATATCTCAATTCCCCCATGCCTGACGACAAAGGTAGGTTTTGAGGAGTTTACGAAAGGCAAGGAGGGTAGGGGCAGTTCTAATCTCTGGGGGGAGCTGGTTCCAGAGAGTCGGGGCCGTCACAGAGAAGGCTCTTCCCCTGGGGCCCGCCAACCGACATTGTTTAGTTGACGGGACCCGGAGAAGGCCAACTCTGTGGGACCTAATCGGTCGCTGGGATTCGTGCAGCAGAAGGCGGTCTCGGAGATATTCTGGTCCGATGCCATGAAGGGCTTTATAGGTCATAACCAACACTTAGTACACATGAGATGGGTACTAATAAGAGAGAAACATTAGGACAGAGACAGCAGGCATACTGGTGCACTTATGCATGCCCCTTACTGACCTCTTAAGAATTGGTTTTAAGGTTTTTTTTAGTTGTTTAGTTTTGGATTGTTACATGCTGTTTTTTTATCACTGTTGTTAGCCGCCCCGAGTCTGCGGAGAGGGGCGGCATACAAATCAAATCAAATAAATAAATAAATAAATAAATAAATAAATAAATAAATGAATGAATGAATGAATGAATGAATAATAAATAAATAAATTAAATAAATTAAATAAATTAAATAAATTAAATAAATTAAATAAATAAATAAATAAATAAATAAATAAATAAATAAATAAATAAATAAATAAATAAATAAATGCCCACCTGTGACTGGGGCAATTGGGGTAATGGGCCTGCTGATAAATTTAAATTTACACTTCAGACTTAATTGGGGCTCGTAACGTATAGCCCGGCATAACAGAGGACAACTTACATTTTCCTGTACAGGCCTCAGTTTTCCTGTTTGCATTCTTGTTAGCTGACCTTGGAATGAGATGTGACCTCGGAAAATACACTAAGCCAAACTTGTATGCATGGGATTTATACCTTACTGTTTGCATTTGTTTTTAATGGCTTTTTAATAACATGATTGATAAAATTTTGCAGAATGGATAAAAGGTCTTTGCTAATAATTTTATACTCTCAGTTTTCCATTAGTACATATCCCAAATTCTGAGTAAGCAAGCATCAAATTATGCTGTCAGAGTATCCCAGATTTTACTACATCTGCTGCTTTAATTAATAAACTTGGTTTCTCTGAATATGCTTCTCTGTCGTTTTTTAATTAGTAGATGTTGTATCTAAGATATCACAATGATATTGCCCCTTTTTCTTTCATAGGATCTGGTTGCCTGGATTAATGCTGGTTTTCTCCATATTCCACATGCTGAGGATGTGCCCAACACTGTAACCCTTGGGAATGTGGTCGGTTTCTTCTTGAGACCATACAATTATTTTGATGATGACCCTTCCATGTATTCTCCAGACAGCGTTTATATCAACCACCTGCAGGACCCCACTTCCTGTGAGGTCAACCAACTTGCATGTTTGCCAAAAATAGCTTCATGTTTGCCCATTTTACCTCCTTTCACTTATGAGGGTTTTCAGAACAGGACAATTTTCTAATACCTTCTTTTTGATAGGTGACTTGGAAATTGGAAATAAAAAATAAATGTATATTATAGGTGTCAATACTGAGGAGTTACATTCCTCACTAGTATTTTACAATGTTCCTTTCCTCTCCTCTCTTCTTCTTCTGCAACATTAATGAATATTTTTGCTGGATTATTAGATAAGATCACTATGTCCAGGAAAGGGTGGTAGCATGGAATTCTCTGCAAATATTTTCTTTTATTATTTGTGGGAATATATCTGTTGAACTTGTATTTTGTAACTGGTTGTTTGGCTTTTTCTTTTTAAATTTAAAAACATGTTATTGTTAAAATGTATAAATGTGAACATTTGAAACAAATATAGAACAAGGAAAAGAATATATGCAGAGTGAACGAAAATCTTAGTTATAATATACAGATGGGATAATGAGAAAATACGGGCTTGAAAGGACTGAAATATATATAGAGAAAACTTTATAATTCTAAGGGGAAATTTTATAAAATAATGTAACTTTGGTTTTTGTCTCAAATGAATCAATTTATGTTGGAAATAGGAATGTAAGATAAAAATAAGAGAAGATCTGGTGGCAGAAATATCTGATGGGGCGGTTGGGACACGCCGGCAGAACACTTGATAATGTTTCTCTTTTTAATTTTAAAAATGTTTAGTAGATAAAATAATTCATGTTTTTGAACATTGTAAAACTGAGTTTTAAATGAAATTGTTTATAAATGATAAACATGTTATTGCTGAAATGTATAAACGAGAACATTTAAAACAAATGTAGAAGAAGGAAAACAATGTATGCAGAGTGGGCTGAAATCTGAAATCTTGATTATAATATACAGATGGGATAATGAGAAAATATGGGGTTGAAAGGACTGAAATTTATATATCTGGTCCATTATAATTCTAAGGGGATTTTAAAATAAAATAATGTAACTTTGGTTTGTTTCACCAGAGACATTGTCTAGAATGTTTGGATTTATCTTGGAAATTTGGTGGACTTGCAAAAAAAATCCAGAAAGTTTTCAATTCAGATAGATATGGATTTTAAAGATTAACATACAATTGAAACCAGAGGATTTGAGAGGAAATTGATAAGAAAAATTGTTGGAAAAAAGTCATGGAACATTTGCAGCAAGATTATTCAACCTGCAAAGAAGGAAAGATTCAGTCTCTCGTAATGGAGGAATGATTGGTGAAGATGATTGAACTTGCAGAAAAAGACCAAACTGATTTCTGTGATTAGAGAAAATATCCACATTAGGTGGTGACTGGAATTATAGACCTTTTGCATGAAACAGGAAAAAATTGAACATCTCCTCTACAAAATGACTGCAAGCATGATTTGGGATTTTGATGATTAGACAAAGTATTTTATAGAAAAAAGTGAATAAAATTGCAATCATAAATTAAGAAATAACATTGTACCTGCAACCGTTTAGAGTTTACAAGATCAGAAGCTACTAATTGAATCTTTTCTTTCTTTTCTGTTTTCCTTTTAGTTTTTATTCCTTATCCTTTTAGCTTTTAGCTTTGTCTTCCATCTTTCTTCTTTTCAAAAAAATTGATTTTATTAGTTTTATCTCTTGTTTAAAAGTATGTATACAAGAATGGTATTTTTGTTCTAAGTTGAAGACTTTACTGTTGGGATGAATTATTTCCTTTCTCAGGGATGAATTATTTCCTTACTCTTACAGTATCCATTTCAAAAAGCATAAAGATATCCAGGAAACAGTATGCTCTATTTCAAGCTTTCCCAGGATAAGAAACCCCATTTTAAAATTATCTGTGTTTTATGAGCTTCTTAAAAATAATAAGGCATGTGATCTGGCACAGGAATTATGCAAGACTTGTTTTCCTCCTGACAAACAAGCAAATAAAACTATGAAATGAGGTTTCTTTCATCTATTTAATTTGATATCTTTCTGTCCAACTTTGTTCTCTTGATTAAAATTGCTGAAATAGGTGGGGAACAATAACTTAATAGAATCTCTTGTAATCTTCCAGAACAATTTGGGTGCTGTACTCTTTTAAATTAAGGATATTTATTTGACAATTGGAGAGTGAACAAACTTTAATTCAAGTACAATATGCACTGTCCTATGAAAATAGCATCAGTAGCTATTTAGCAAAACATTATGGCCTCATAGTAATTACGTCTTCATATATTTCTGGGAAATGTGAAATTTCCAGAATCAGCACTTTTAAAATCCTTGAAGGTGTCAACTAGGCTGAACTGGTGCTTATATAATTATACTTAATTCTTTTGCATTTTAAAGAGGTATTTGGAGATTAGTTTTAAGTCTGTGGAAGAACAAATGTTTACACATTATTTCCCCACCCCATCTCCACCTTAATACCTTAATGGTATCATTGAGGAGTTGTTAATGATAGAACAGAATAGTTATTGATCATCGCTCACATAACAAACTTGGCTATCATTTATTTTGTAAATCAAACAGGTTCAACGTCATGGACTGGGTCCTGTCAGCTATAGTGCCTTTCAGATGGGCTGTGGTTCAGTTCTTACAACCCCAAAGTTAACAGCGCCTGACATCAAGAGCCGTCTCTTTACAAGTATTTACTGAAATTTGCCGTCAGGAAGTAGTTTAGATTTAGATTTATTATTAGAGTTGGAAGGGACCTTGTAGGTCATCTAGTCCAACCCCCTGCTCAAGCAGGAGTTCCTTCACCATTTGTGACAGATGGCAGTCCAATCTCCCCTTGTGAATGTTTTCTCTAAATTTGAGAGCTAGAAGAAATTCTCCCTCAAAGATCATACTCTTAAGAAATGGTTACCTGGCTTAGGAGATTCTGTATGCTCTTGTTTCTAGTCTAGCAAGATGCAATGGCTAGCTTGAATTAATTTGAAGATTTAGATCAGTGATGGAGAACCTATGGCATGGGTGCCACAAGTGGCATACGGAGCCATATATGCTGGCATGCGAGCTGTTGCCCTAGTTCAGCTCCAACGTGCATGTGTGTGCTGGCTAGATGATTTTTGGCTCACACAGAGGCTCTGGGAGGGCATTTTTGGCTTCTAGAATGCCTCCAGGAGGATGGGAGAGGGCGTTTTTACCCTCCCCGGCTCCAAGGAAGCCTTTGGAGCTTTGGGAGGGTGAAACACAAGCCAACTGGGCCCACCAGAAGTTAACAGGTGGTTCCCAGCCTTCAGAGGGCCTCTGGGGGGGGAGGGAACTGTTTTCGTCCTCCCCAGGCATTGAATTATGGGTGTGGGCACTTGGGCAAGCGCAATCATGCACGCCCATGCTCTTTCGGCACCCGAGGAAAAACAGGTTCACCATCACTGATTTAGATAAAGGCCTAAAAAAGATGCATGAAACTCTGCCACATATTATTCATATATTTGCCACTGGGTGAAGCTGCATGCTAGCTAGCATTTCTCAAGAAACATTTCATAATAATTCTTGGGCTTATTTCTCTTTCTTTTCACTCTATGGGACATAGACACCTTTTCTTTGTCATATTATTTTTAGCACTGACTCATTTTAAATGATGCTGCTTTCCAGATGATGATCCCATAAAATGCTTTGGCTAAGTACAAAAAGTGGAAAGTGTGAAAGTATATATAAACATTCCTTTCATGAAGCCCCTGTAGTTCCTGAAAAAGTAGAACACACATCTTGTAGTCCTTTGCGGCAGGCCCTGTTCTCCACTGTTCTGTCGGGCTCTCTGGTAGACTTCTCCCAAAAATTCACAGGTACAAATTTCAGACACACACACGTTTGAAAATTCAAAACAATGTTCTTTATAATGAAAAGTCACTTAAACTAAGCCCTCTTTTGATATAGCAAAGAGCACTCGTCTCCAAACAAACTGGTAATTGGTACAAGTCCCTTATCAGTTCTGTGATACTTAGCTTGCAGCTGTGAGGCAATTCACAGTCCTTCTTCTTTCACAAAATGAAACACACTTTGCTCTGGTTTAGTTTCAAAGCGGGGAAAACTCAGTACACAAAAGGTCAAAGTCAGTAAAGCAGGCACGAAACACAACAGTCAGATAATCCTCCACAATGGCCAAACCCACAGACTGCTATTTATAACAGCCTCACTAATTACCACAGCCCCACCCAACCACAGGTGGCCTCATTTTTTTTGATAATAATCTCTCAGTTGTTGTTGCCTATGCATCACTCTCCGCATCATTAACTCTTGTTCTGAATCCAAGGAGGAGCTAGATAATTGATCTCCTTCTGAGCTGTCTGCCACACTCTCCTCCTCCCTGTCACTCATGTCTTCTTGGTCAGAGGAGCCTTCATCAGCAGATTCCACCGGGGGCAAAACAGGCCTGCAGCATGTGGATGTCTCCCCCACATCCACAGTCCTCGGGGCAGGAGCTGGGCCAGAGCTAACCACAACATCCACTAATCTTTGTTGTTAAAAATTGATAGCATCATTTCATTGCATGCTAAGGAAACACATTTATCAAAATTTTAGCGTAAGCCCTAAAATAGGTTTATCATAACTTTAATGAGCAACAAAAGTCCTCAAAATCCTTTAAAAACCAGAAAATGTTTCCTCAAGACTGGCCTAACAATCTCCTAGCCAATTTGATCCTCATATTACTCCCAAATATTATGTACATTCCTTAGGCTCCAAGAGATCACTCATTCATGAGTGAATTCATGAGCAAATAAATTAGGTGGATCACACTCAACAGTTTGTTCTAATAAATGGTAACCTGAAACATTACAATTATGCCAAATCTGTAATATAGATTTATCATTTTTGTTTTAAGTCATTTTCAGACCTTTTATTTCATGAATAAACTGCTGTTTAGCAATTACAAAGTTTGTTTTTTCACACTGACCCACGTGTTGATATTGTTGTGGTTAGCTCTGGCCCAGCTCCTGCCCCAAGGACTGTGGATGTGGGGGAGACATCCACATGCTGCAGGCCTGTTTTGCCCCTGGTGGAATCTGCTGATGAAGGCTCCTCTGACCAAGAAGACATGAGAGACAGGGAGGAGGAGAGTGGGGCAGACAGCTCAGAAGGAGATACAAAAGAGGGCTTAGTTTAAGTGAATTTTCATTATAAAGAACATTGTTTTGAATTTTCAAACGTGTGTGTGTCTGAAATTTGTATCTGTGAATTTTTGGGAGGATTCTACCAGAGAGCCCGACAGAACAGATATCCAGCCTGAAAAACTAATTATGCATACTCTTATCGCAATTTCATCTCTGTGTCAACAAATAGATACAATTTTGATTTTAAGAAATGAAAATGCAACAGGAGTGGTCTGATCCATCAACAGTTGCTCAAGTACTAATTGAGCACTGCACCACCAAGGCTCTTTTAAACAGGGACAAGAACCTAGCATTGGGCAAAAATACAAACTAAATGTAATCCAGTCTAATCTCGAATGCAGAAAATATGACAGAGTAGTAAATGTCTGGAACACTTTACCTGTTACCTGTTGTTAATTTCTCTAACCCCCATACCTTTTACCTTAAACTGTCCTACTGCCTACAGTCCCTGTCCTACTGTACCCATTTGTATGTACTCCATTTATGTGTTTATGGCTATGTTTTGCTTTATATCTATTTATTTATGCCGTTTTTTTTCATGTGCCCTGTTTTCTTGCACTTGTTGACAAATTAAACAAACAAACAAAAGTTCTACAAAGGAATCACTGAGTCTGCCATCTGCACCTCTATAACTGGTTCTGCAACCCAACAAGACTGATGTTTCCCAACCGGTGTGCCGCGGCACACTAGTGTGCCGCGAGACACAGCCAGGTGTGCTGTGGAGCTCCTAGGGAAGCTCCAGCTGGGCGGGGCGCTGCCAGTGCCGGGGCGGGCTTTCCCGAAACGGACGGAGAATGCCCTCTCTCGCAGCCCCCTGGCTGGGAGCGCTTTCGCTGCGAGAGAGGGCTTTCTCCGTCCGTTTCGGGAATGCCCGCCCACCCCCTCTCTCGCGCCCCGCTCCCCTTTTCTCTGAGCCCTCCCTGGCTTCGCTTCTCAATCCCTCCCTCCTTCCGTCTTTCCTTCCCCTCAGCCGTTCTGTCTGGGGGTCTCCCGCTCTTCCCTTCCCTGCCTCCCAGGCTTTGCCTTCACCACCCCCACCCCCTTTTTGGTTGGCAAGGAGTCCTTTGCCGCATCCTGCAGTTCGCACTCGGCTCGAGGCCGCTTTCCCTGGCTGCGCTCTTTCTTTCTCTCTCTCTCTCTCCCATGAGCCGGGGGAAGGAAAAAACAAACAAACAAAAACTTCTTGCAACGGGCCCGCACGCGCGCTCGTGCCCGCGCTCGTCCCTTCAGCAGCGAGGGAGGGAAGTCAGAGGGCGAGGGAGCGAGCGAGCGCTCTTGTCCTCGGTGCCCTCTGCAGCCTTCCTTCCTTCTTCTTTGCCGCCTCTGAGGGACGGAGAGAAGGTTAGAAAGGAAAGAGGGAGGGAGAGATAGAAAGGAAAGAGGGAGGGAGGATGGAAAGAGGAAGGGAGAGATAGAAGGAAAATAGATAGAAAGGAAAGAGGGAGGGAGAGATAGAAAGGAAAGAGGGAGGGAGAGATAGAAAGGAAAGAGGGAGGGAGGGAAGAGGGAGGGAGAGATGCAATGGAAAGAGGGAGGGAGAGATAGAAAGAAAATAGATAGAAAGGAAAGAGGGAGGGAGGAAAGAGGGAGGGAGAGATAGAAAGGAAAGAGGGAGGGAGGAAGGAGGGAGGGAGAGATACAATGGAAAGAGGGAGGGAGAGATAGAAAGGAAAGCGGGAGGGAGAGATAGAAAGAAAAGAGATAGAAAGGAAAGAGGGAGGGAGGAAAGAGGGAGGGAGAGATAGAAAGGAAAGAGGGAGGGAGGAAAGAGGGAGGAAGAAATACAATGGAAAGAGGGAGGGAGAGATAGAAAGAAAATAGATAGAAAGGAAAGAGGGAGGGAGGAAAGAGAGAGAGAGGGAGAGATAGAAAGGAAAGAGGGAGGGAGAAATACAATGGAAAGAGGGAGGGAGGAAAGAGGGAGGGAGAAATAGAGTGAAATGGAGGAAGAGATTTTTTTTGTCCAAACTTTTCTTTAGCCCCCCCCGAGAGAGAGAGAAAGAGAGACATAGCAAGAGAGAGAGAGAAAAAGAAAGAAAGAGATAGCAAGAGAGAGAGAGAGAAAGAGATAGAAAGAGAGACAGAGAGAGAGACAGAGAGAGAGAGAAAGATAGAGAGAGAGACAGAGAAAGAGAGAAAGATAGAGAGCGAGAAAGAAGGAGAGATAGCAAGAGACACAGAAAGAGAGAGAAAGAGAGATAGCAAGAGAGAGAAAGAGAGACAGAGAGAGAGAGAAAGAAAGAGATAGCAAGAGAGACAGAGAAAGAGAGAGTGAGAAAGAGATAGCAAGAGAGACAGAGAGAGAGACAGAGAAAGAGAGAGAGAAAGAAAGAAAGAGAAAGAGATAGAGAGAGAAAGAAAGAGACATAGCAAGAGAGACAGAGAAAGAGAGAGAAAGAAAGAGAGAGAATGAAAGAGAGATAGCAAGAGAGGCGTAGAGAGAGCAAGGGAGAGAGAAAGACATAGAGGGAGGGAAGGAGGGAGAGAGAAAGAGAGCAAAAAAGAGAGGAAGAAAGAAAGAGGGATGGAGAGAGAGAAAGAAGGGAAGGAAGGAAGAGAGAGAAAGAGGGAGGGAGAAATAGAGTGAAATGGAGGAAGAGATATTTTTTTTGTCCAAACTTTTCTTTAGCCCCCCCATGCCCCCCCCGTTCAGTGTTCCCCAGGATTTTGAAAATATGAATAATGTGCCGCGGCTCAAAAAAGGTTGGGAAACACTGCTTTAGAGGATAATCAGAACTGCAGAAAAAACAATTGCTGGCAACCTGCCTTCCATTGTGGACCTGAATACTGCATGAGTCAAAAAGAGGGCGGGGAAAATATTTACTGGCCCTTCGCATTAACTCCTACCCTCAAAACATCGCTACAGAGCACTGCACACTTAATACTAGTTTTTTTCTCATCATTCATATCACCCATTTCCTCCCACTAATGACTGTATGACTGTAACTTGTTGCTTGTATTCTTAAATTTTTTATTAATATTGATTGTTTCCTCATTGCTTATTTGACTCCTATAATATCCTATAATCATTAAGTATTGTACCTCATGATTCTTGACATATTTTTTCTTTTATGTACACTGAGAGCATATGCACCAAGACAAATTCCTTGCATGTCCAACCACACTTGGCCAATAAAGAATTCTATTCTATTCTATTCTATTCTATTCTACTCTATTCTACTCTACTCTACTCTATTCTATTTAAATAAAGTGTGAGTGTGGGATTGAAACTTAAAAACGAAATATAAAAATATTTCATGAACCTAAAACTGAATATCAGATAGGATTTATTTCTGACTTATATCTGTTCTATGAATCAATATTAGTAATTCTTGATTCTTAATCTTGACAATAGTCCAACCAACCAGGAGAAAGAAACTGATCCTCCTACCCCAATTTAGAGGATAGTGTAGAGGATAGCCTTAGAAATTGTTCAAATAAGTAAATAAATAGTTTGACATTCTGGGTTTAGACTGGTTTGAAAGCATAAATCTCTTCTTACTAACTTTTTCATAACTTTAATTGTTATGTGTAGATGCTCACAGTTTAGAAATATTCCCATCTCTAAAATTATTTAATATATCTCATTTTCTGAAATGGAATGCAGGGTTGAGTCATTTCCTTACTCAAACAAGTTGCGAAAATAATATAAAAATGAGAAATGCACTGAAAGTAATTTCTGTATCTCCTTTTTAATTCAGTCAACAAATTGCAAACTATTTGGAGCGGAAAGCAGAATTGAAAAGATTCAGTTTTTAAAATAAAATAAAACTTTTGTTCATATAATGATGAATATGCTATCAATTTGCAATGGTCTTTACCTTCCAGAGATCTATTAATAAGGAATCAAGTGTGACATGACTCATCATTAAATGCCTAGCAGGGCAATTGATTAGTTAAAACCTATGCTGATCAAATTGAACATAACAATTTACAGCTCTTGAGAATTTGGGCAAATTGAAGCTGAATATCAAATATCTTCCTGGATGAAATAATGTCATAACCACACCTGTTTCCTATACACAATTGCAATTTATTATTTCTCCAAACTTCAGTCCTCATTATTTTTCTAATAGATACATGTCTCTCAAATACATTCTCTGGATATCTTTATCACTGTTTTATTGAAAAATCAATTGGCTTTCAGTTTTAGTAACAGACAGGAATGAAATGGGTTCAATGAGATTGCATAATGTCCCATTTCAGAGATGTCAGGATAAACCAGATATCGCTCTGCTTGTCAGGCAGCAAAGATTAGCTCTGTTTAGAAAGCAAAGCATTGTGGCACCTTTATAATGTACAGAGGAGGTAAAATTGCATCCAAGTCCCATTAAAAATCCAGTCTCTTTTCCCTGCACATATGCCTATACCTGCTATCTTTCCTCTATGCAACCATGTGTAGAATGAGTACAGGAACTCCAGATTTATATGAGATTTCCACATTTTCTTTCCCCCTTAATTAAAATAAAAGCAGAAAAAAGTTGGAGGTAAATATCTTTAAAAAAAAAAGTTAAATAACGGCAACAGGAGCAAAGTTTATTAAAACATAGAGTTTTCATTACTCAATCGTCCAAGTAACATCTTCAGTTAAAATGAAAATTTTGGATAGGCAGAGAGTCAGAGAATTAAATTGGAATGAACCAACTCTTGCCATATAGACAGCAGGGGATTTCTTCTCAAAATGAAACTTTCAAAGAAACTTTTGGGCTGAATGATTGAGTCTTCTTTACATGTTGGAGGTAAATAGTCTCTTGATCAGTATCTTTAAAATCGTTGCTTCATTACATTCAACAAGGATACATTTATTTTATTTTATTTATTTATTTATTTGTCAAACAATTATAGGGTGATAATTTGTACATATAAAACATTAGATAAGTAATGATAAAAAGTAGACAATAGGACAGGGACGGTAGGCACAATGGTGCGCTTATGCACGCCCTTACAGACCTCTTAGAAAGTGTTGTGATTCCGTCTGAGGCCCCTCAGGGAACGGCTGATCCTCTGCCGGCTTCCTGCTCAGAGGGGGAGGATGAGGAACAGGAGGTTCAGGCAGACGGGGAGGAGGAATCTCAGGCTGAGGGAGAGGGAGGACAGCCAGAGTCCCCCGAGAGGGAGCTCTCCCCAGCAAGCAGCCTGGATTCCTTAGATGAAAATGCACAAGCAATAATCGATCTCTGGCAGAGAAGAGCAACACAACGAAGGGGACAATTAGCCAGGTACTTTCAGCACTAAAGAGGCAACAGCTGGGTTTGGGTGTGGTGCTCTCTGGAAAGGCTGAAAAGGCAGATCCACCCTTCCTGGCTTGTGGAGTATTATCTTTGGGAGTCCTGGGACCTGGCTGTGATCTTTGGCGTCTTGGAATTCTGGTTTGTGACTTTGAATACTGAAACCTTGGGGGAAAAAGGTGTGGGTCTTATTCTCTACAGTGGTGGGTGTGCCAGCAAGAAGTCTGCTGTATTGTCTGGCCACCAGGACTCTGCTGTGAAGTCTCATAGCCTGCCTGTTGGGAAGAACAGGTTTTTCTCTGTGTTTATTTTTCAAACTATAAAGTGCTTTTGCTTTTACCAGCGTGTCTGGCTGCTTTTTCCAGTTGGTGTTGAAGTCTGGGGGCACCCAGACAGAACAGAAAGGAGGCGAGATCAATTGTACATAGGCTAAGGTTAAAGGTTTTGGGGTTAGGAGTAGAAACCACAGAATCAATTTAGTTTAAATTGATTTTGTGCTCGTGTGTTGTTGCGGTTAAAGGTGAAGTAGTCGTTAACAGGTAGGACATTTTGGTATATGATTTTATGAACTATAATTAAGTTGGAATGGAGATGACGGAGTTATAAGTTATCTAAACCAAGAATTTCAAGTCTGGTGGAGTAAGGTATTTTGTTGTGAGAAGAGGAATGAAGGACTCTTCTTGTGAAATATTTCTGGACAGAGGATAGGATGCGCCCAAATTATCTTTTAGGGATGAAAAAGGGTTGTCTTATACTCCGAAATAATGGTAATCTTTTAGCCCATCAAGCCATATGCCACATGTTGTTCTTTTTTAAAAAAAATTGATAATGACATTTTAAATTTACTCTACATGTATAGGGCTTGAATTTTCACAACATTTATCTAAACAAACTGCAATTTGCTCAAAATATAATAAGTCAATCATGGATTTTTCAAACCACAAATCAGCACTATATCTGACTGGGTCAAAACATGTGATATTATTTCATGAATTTGAAACTGTATTTCTAGTTCAGTGTCTCTGTTTTAATGAACCTTTTGGATATATCTGATGTATGTAATTTATTATGCATTCCTGCCATATTTTTCCAAGTACAGTGATACCTTGTCTTACGAACTTAATTGGTTCCAGGACGAGGTTTGTAAGGTGAAAAGTTCGTAAGACAAAACAATGTTTCCCATAGGAATCAATTGAAAAGCGATTAATGCGTGCGAGCCCAAAATTCACCCCTTTTGCCAGCCGAAGCGCCCGTTTTCACACTGGTGGGATTCCCCTGAGGCTCCCCTCCATGGGAAACCCCACCTCTGGACTTCTGTTGCCAGCTGAAGCACCCGTTTTCATGCTGGTGGGATTCCCCTGCTGTGATTCACCTGCAGCATCGCAAAATCCGGAGGTGGGGTTTCCCATGGAGGGGAGCCTCAGGGGAATCCCACCAGTGTGAAAACGGGTGCTTCGGCTGGCAATGGAAGTCCGGAGGCGGGGCATCCCAGTGGCGGCGGTGGGTTCCTAAGGTGAAAATAGTTTGGAAGAAGAGGCAAAAAAATCTTAAACCCCGAATTCGTATCTCGAAAAGTTCGTATGATGAGGTATCACTGTATAGGCCTTTTCTGGCTTAGGGTTTGGAGCCAACATGAGAGGCTTAACCCTTGCCCAACATATACTCAAGTGGTAATGAAAGCAATGCCTGCCTGCCCAGTCCTGTGAAACAGAAGGCAGCTTCAAGCATTGTAAGTTACGTCTGCTTAATTTTCATTGCCCTCCTAAAATGACTTTCATTATGCCCTTTAAAACTGTTCATTTCAAATCTAGTTTTGCTGCTTTTAGGGGGGAAAAACATTTTTGTAGCTTTCATCTAATAGTTTATTGTACAAAATTCTTCAGAGACAGTTGTTGCCCTGTCCTTGTGCAAAACAACAAGGGCTGGAATGGAACCAATTTGTAAAGGTCAGTGGGTCTTGTTAGGTTAGGAATGCATTGTTGGTGATGGAAATTATTTCCAGTGGATCAGGAATTTGTGATATATAATTAGCAGAAGTGCAAGGCATAGGTTGATTAGGCAACAGTTTTCAGGGGGGGGAAAGGGTGCTTCTACGAGCAAATTTATAAATCATCATTTCTGTTTAGTAAAAGGAACAGTACAATGTATAATGGCCCAAATCTTATTCCCAATGATTTGCCAGCATCAAATTCAATCTGCTACATCATTGTCTCTTGACATATTATAAGACACCAGGTGGCATCAGATGGATGTTTAGTAGGAGAAAGCTGATGTCATATTAGGAGAAATTTTGTGTACATAGAAACATAGAAACATAGAAGTCTGACGGCAGAAAAAGACCTCATGGTCCATCTAGTCTGCCCTTATACTATTTCCTGTATTTTATCTTACAATGGATATATGTTTATCCCAGGCATGTTTAAATTCAGTTACTGTGGATTTATCTACCACGTCTGCTGGAAGTTTGTTCCAAGCATCTACTACTCTTTCAGTAAAATAATATTTTCTCATGTTGCTTTTGATCTTTCCCCCAACTAACTTCAGATTGTGTCACCTTGTTCTTGTGTTCACTTTCCTATTAAAAACACTTCCCTCCTGGACCTTATTTAACCCTTTAATATATTTAAATGTTTTGATCATGTCCCCCCTTTTCCTTCTGTCCTCCAGACTATACAGATTGAGTTCATTAAGTCATCTCCTGAATGAAATCAGCCTCAACTATTATTATTATTATTATTATTATTATTATTATTATTATTATTATTTAGATTTGTATGCTGCCCCTCTCCGCAGACTTGGGGAGGCTCACAACAACAATAAAACAATATACAACAAATCTAATAATTTAAAAGTCAATAAAAACCCCTTATTAAAAAGCAAAAACATACACACAAACATACCATGCATAAACTGTATAGGCCCGGGGGAGATGTCTCAATTCCCCCACGCCTGATGGCAGAGGTGGGTTTTAAGGAGTTTACGAAAGGCAAGGAGGGTGGGGGCAATTCTAATCTCCAGAGGGAGCTGGTTCCAGAGGGTCGGGGCTGCCACAGAGAAGGCTCTTCCCCTGGGTCCCGCCAAACGAAATTGTTTAGTCGATGGGACCCGGAGAAGGCCAACTCTGTTTTGTGCCATTTTCATGAACACATTCATTTTCATTTGCTTTTTAATCTTCTTTTTCTGAGGAATAGTCATTTGCAATGGAGGGGGAGACTGCATTTTTGAGCCTTCTCATTCCACATGACAAAAATGAAATTGCCTTCAAATTATTTTTAAAAAGAGGAAAAAAAAATCAGTGAAATTTTCATAGGTTGAGTATCTTCTTCACTTTACCTTCACTAGGGATACATTTGGCTATGCATCAATTCCCCCCATTTCTATGTCTTAATTAAATCTCAAGGCAGATAGCCTTAGGGAATTTCTCCCAGGAATAACTCAAAAGGTGGTGAGCCAGGGAGCAAGGGCAAGGTGATAAGAGGTGAGTCCCAAAGTACAGCTTCTCTGAAGCAGTAAAGAAGGTCAAAACTACCACCAGAAGAAATCAGGAAGAAAATGTAAAGCACCATGAGAATACAGTGGAAAAAACCAACTCTCAAGATAGAAAGGAAATTATTGGGAAATCATAGCCTTTCAGCAAAAGAAAAAGCTCAGACTCAAGTCAAAATCTCATCCAACAATTTTCTTTAAGTCAGCGAATCTCAGCAAAGCAAACATTCATACATGGGTAGTCCTCAACTTACAACAGTTCATTTAGTGACCGTTTAAAGTTACAACGGCATTGAAAAAAGTAATTTATGACCATTTCCACACAATCGTTGGAGCCGTCCCATGATCACAAGATCAACATTCAGATGCTTGGCAACTGGTTCATATTTACAATGGTTGGAGTGTCCTTGGGTCATTTGCGACCTTCTGACAAGCAAAGTCAATGGGGAAGTCAGATTCACGTAACAATCTCGTTACTGCCTTAACAACTGCAGTGATTAACTTAACATCTGTGGCCATAAAACAGGGAAAAATCCACTTAACAAATGTCTCACTTAACAACAGAAACTTTGGGCTCAATGGTGGTTGTAAGTCGAGGATTACCTGCACTCGCTTCCTATGATTAAAGAAGAATCAGAATTCTATGATGCTTGGCAAAAGGTATATATTTGGTGGGATACAAAGAAAAAGAGATAATTTTATTGTTATTTTACTTTAAATATCGGTATATCAGCATTTAGTAGTTATATTATAGTAGATGATGATGATTCACAATATAAATGTAAACTCCTTTTTTCTTCTACCCTTATTCTTTCGTCTTTTTTCTTCCTTTTTTTCTTTTCTTTTAGCTCAATTTAAGTTAGAATTTTAAATTTTTTACATATGTTGCTAAATATTTTAGATGTGTTCTTATTTACCACTTTATAATTGATATTTTAAAGTATTTTATAGACAGTGTTAAACAAGGACAAGATTTTTTCTTTTCATTTTTTTTAATGCTTAAATATAAAGACGACTTCTACTCTGAGCGGAGCGACTGTAGCTCCAGTAAGTGTTGCATGTTATGTATGTCATGTTTGTCTATGAAATTTAATAAAAATATTTTTTTAAAAAATAAAAAAATAAAGATGATAGCTTAGATACATTACCCCAAGCAAGATGTAGGATTAAAGTTTAAAATAATTTATTCATGTGGGACTTCCAAGCTATAGTCAAGCCCAAAAGTCAGATATAATATCTGCAACTATACACACCTAATTCTAGCATGTCAGTCAAGCTCTATGTGGAAATATTGGCTTCCTGAAAACTGCCAGCAACATAACAGAGACCATTAACTAGCCAACACACAACTGGTTTGTGTTTTTAATGATTTGTTCCATATTAGGAACAGGCGTAATGAATTTAAAGAGCAACTTCCTCAATACTATCTTTTCTGACTCTTCAAAAAAGAAATGTGAAATGCTGGCAATCCAAAGAGAAACAGGTGCAGGGCATTCCAAATATTGCTCTATTTAAAGCCACCCGAAAGCTCAGAGTTACAACAGCAGCTTCAGAGGATTACCGTATATCAGGTCTGTGTAGACGCAGGAGAGAACAATGGCCAGAACAGGTATTGTACAAACCTAGATATTTTTGAAATATTATTCATGTCACTACATAATACAAATTGCTATTCACTCAGTCTAGGAGTTTCTGTTGGTTTCATTCATCAAATACGGATTTTGAATAATCTGTCTGCTTCAAATTTAAGATATTTTCCTTACGCAGTGAATGAAATTATTACTCTTGCATCAATTACTTCAATGGTTTTGTAATTTTGTTACATGCTGCTTTTTTATCATTGTTGTTAGCTGCCACGAGTCTGCGGAGAGGAGCGGCATACAAATCCAATAAATAATAATAATAATAATAATAATAATAATAATAATAATTATTATTATTATTATTATTATTTTATGGGCATTTGAGGGTGGGGTGTTAAAAGGTGAGATCTCTGATACTTTCAAGAAAAATACCTTAGGCCTGATCATAGCAGTTACTTGCTTTACAATGTTGGTTAATTATTAAATTAACATTGCATTTCAAACCATAACTAGATTATTGAAACTAGGCAAGACTTTAAAATAAAGCTCAGTATGCCCAA
Source organism: Erythrolamprus reginae (assembly GCF_031021105.1). NCBI lineage: Eukaryota > Metazoa > Chordata > Lepidosauria > Squamata > Dipsadidae > Erythrolamprus > Erythrolamprus reginae. The sequence goes on along the minus strand of NC_091954.1, from coordinate 91,699,012 downwards.
TGCATAATTTTTTTAAAAAATCAAATAATTGTTATTTACTTGTGACAATTTTGTTTAGTGTTTAATAATAGCACTCAATAGCTTTCTTACCCATTGTCAATAGCGAAGAAGTCCATTTGAGAGTTAGTGTTTTTGCACACTTCCCTTGCCATAGCAAAAATAACTTTTATTTGTATGAGTATTGTTGGGGATTTATAATAGCTTTCTAATATTTGATTTCTAAATATGAAAATATTCAAATGTGCTAAAATGAGAAAACCCCTGAAAGTAGATGGCAACACAATTATTTTGGTTCCGAAATGTAGAGTGTTTGTTTTTGTTTGTTTGTTTGTTTGTTTGTGCAGTGGAGAACTCTCTGTAAACTTAAAGGTACTTATTACAAGCATACAATGCTATCCAAATTTTGGAGCCATTTGTAAGAGTTGAAAATTATTCATTTTTGTGCACAGAAAAAGGCACATATCTTGGCTTCTGTTTCAAACAGCAAAAGAACATGGGTCAACTCAGAATCAAATGCAGATGTTTCACCAAAGTTGAAAAAATGGTGCATGAATGTCATTTGTGCTGAAGAAAAGCTGCTGTGGACACAAATCATGAGATCCAAATATATTCTTGCCAGTTGTAATAATCGGTTGCATTAAGATACTGCCATTGATGCTTATCATTTATTTCATTATGTAAATTGTTGGTGGTTTCTAGCTGATTAACATTACTGACAAGTTCTATGTTACTTCCTTGTTTAATTAGATAAGAAATAGTTGTTTAATTAGATATTTGAAAATACTTGTAGTCACTATTAACCTATTAACTTGTTACTTGTAGTCACTATTAACACTATTATTATGAATCGTATTATGACTGACTGAATTATGGATATTTTAAAAGAGAGAAAAAAAGGAAATGCTCTATATGAAATGGTAAAAATTAAAAATCCATATAAAACATATGATGTAAAATAACTTTCTTAATGTGAAGACATTTTTGCTCCTCCTTCCCTTCTTTCCTTTCTTCCTTTGCTGGAAAATCTTATTTTGGTTGGTAAACATATAACCATATCATCCAGCAATGGAATTTGGATAGTTAAGATCATTTTTGCACTTTTATGCAAAACCATTAATATTTTCAGTCTTTGTAGAAGGGTGGCATACAAACATAATAATAACAACAACAACAACAACAACAACAACAACAACAACATTTTCATTAAATTATCAAAGTACAGAGCATAAACTGCCCAATATCTTAACACAGATTTTTTTTTATTTTCCTGAATCTTTAAAAATCAGTTTGCACAGACTAGACAACCCAAATTGATTTTATAAAGTGGCATATAATAAACATAATAATAATAATAATAATAATAATAATAATAATAATAATAATAAAAATCAGGTTGTACAAGACTGGATCAGATGCCAAAATTCCTTCTAAAATTATGATGCATTTTTTAAAAAGCTATTTTTCTTTGTGATGATTGCTCTCAATTGAATTTTTCTACATGATGTTTTGATTTTGCCAAACACCTTGATGGTGACTTTTGTAAGGCAGGGTTTTTTTTCAAGTTTAGAATTATAAAATACACATGAGGATACAGTATTTTCAGCATCAGATGGAACTGAGTCTACACAGATAAACTGTAATGTTTGTGTGCATGCACTTGCATGTGTGTAAATATGTATGTTAACAAAGTATTGGAAATTCAGGAGATCAAACAATATTGTCATAAACTTGAATTCCAAGAACTAGGAATGCAAGAAGGAGCTGCAATAGAACTGTTCAGTGCAAAACATAATGCAATATATGTTTGTTAAAAGAAAAAAGATGGATAAAGTAACTAAGTTATAGCATTTAAGTTTTAGAGAAAAACCTTAGGCAACTCTTAACCAGAAAAAAAACGATATCTATGTCCAGAGCAACTTTTGTGTGAAATGCAGTCCTTTTATGAGTAGAAAATGTTCTGTACTAGCAGAGCAAGTCAAAAGCATTTATTTATTTTCTGTTGTTTCCATGGGGCAATATCCAATACATGGGTCAGAGTATGCTGAACGACTCATTGTCAGAATAGATTGTACCTTGCTGAAACCCCTACATTGAATTTCGGGGCCAGCATATTTCACTCTAAAAAAAAAAGAGGAAACAGATAGAGCCTTGCAATCTTTTTATAAGAAGTGTCAAGACAGAAATGAATGACAGAGAGACGGATACAAGCATACACTCAAGAATGCACTGGCAAAAACCCAGATGTTAGGAATGGAAAAGGTAAGATATATACATTCTGGTTAACTGATAGATTCTCAGTAGAGTAATGATTGTTCTGGCCCTCTATGGATAATCTGAAGATGACATGGAAAGTAAACGAATTTGCTGAGATCTTGCACCTGATGGACTCTCGTGAATCTGGACAGAAATGAACTCACCCTAAGACATCCTTTCTGGACTTCAACATCTTCCTCTGCTTTGTTCATTGTGATGGTTTAATGTGGGGTTTGGAGCATAATTACCATACCTTCTGATTGGTGGATACCTCTCCAACAATGAACCACTACACTGAGCTGGCACAAGCCAGAAAACAATAGAGCCTCGGTGGTGCAGTGGTTAGAGTTCAGTACTGCAAGCTACTTCTGATCAGTGGCTGCCAGCGTTTGGCAGATCGAATCTCACTAGGCTCAAAATTGATCTCCACGAACGACTTATGCAGATCTATACTCAAAAGGCAAGTTTGAATAAATTGTAGTGAATCGGTTTTAATTTTGCCTTGAATTTCACTAGGTAAATGATTAGTGTTGGGCGAACTGAACCTGCAAAGTTCGGTATACCGAACCTGAACCCGAATTTTTGCAAAAGTTCGGCAAAAGTTTGGGTTTGGGTTCAGGTTCGGAGAGCACCAGGAAGCGCCGCCACCCAGCTGTCACCTTCTGAAACAGCCAGGGAGCTGTAGGCCAGTCGGGAGGCAAAAAAGGAGGTGGGGAATCCCACGAGGAGATTCCAGGGGTGGAGCTTTCTAGGGGTGTAGCTGACTGAAACGGGGACTCTAGGAAGGATGTCTCAGTGACATCAAAGCTCCACCCCTGGAATCCCCTCGAAGGATTCCCCACCTCCTTTTGTGCTTCCTGACCGGCCGACAGCTCCCCGGCTGTTCTGGGAAGCACCGCTGCCCAGCTGTCACCTTCAGAAACAGCCGGGGCGCTTCTCAGTGGTCTCCCGAACGCCGAACCCAGAAGTTTGGCAAAAGTTTGGGTTTGGGTTCGGGAGAGCACCAGGAAGTGCCCCGACTGGCCCGGAAGGTGACAGCTGGGCGGTGGGGCTTTCTGGCACTTTCCCAAGCACCGAACTCAAATGTTCGGCAAAGGTTCGGGTGCTGAACCCGAACTTCATTGGGCTCGCCCAACACTATAAATAATATTTCACAATGTTTCTGGTACTGAAGTAGATATGGCATACAGGAAAATCATTCAGCAGTCCATCATGGCTATTGATATAGCATGCTTTTCCTGACTAATGGAAATTCACACTATTATGCTTAATCCAAGTTGGTATTATTTTCTGAGGGCTACACACTTGGTTAAATAGAATGTAGGACAATGGCTTTAGAAATAGCATTTGGGTTTGTTGTTGTTTTCTTTGCAAGTGGCACTGTGGAATACTTAAGTTTCCCATTGGCATTTTGAACAAGCTTCTGCTTCCACGGCATCAATTAAGCTGGTTTATTTCCAGTCTGCTATAACACGTCCGAAACTACTTCAAAGATGTTTTTTGTTTGATTTTTCTTGGCAGTATGACTCACTTCCTATTTGCTGAAGGAAACTCTTGTTTCATACCTTTTGGGGATTCCAAATCTTACATCCTGGGAGATAAATTCTGACTTCATGGTTTTGCAGCTCCTCTTTACCTGTTCCCAAGTGAAAAAGTTAGTGTGAAGTTAGCCAGAATTTAATTACAGTGTTCCCTTGACTTGCGCAGGGGATATGTTCCAAGACCGCCTGCAAAAGTCAAATTTCTGTGAAGTAGAGATGCGGAAGTAATGACACTATTTTTGGCTATGAACAGTATCGCAGGACATCCCCTAACACTTTAAACCCCTAAATCACAATTTCCCATTCCCTTAACAACCTTTGGATTATTACTCACCATTATTACTGGTACTCACCATTGAAGAAGATACCTAATGATCCTGATATTTATTAATATAATTATTTATTAACAATAATTTGGCGATGACGTATCACGGGTGGGAAAAACCATGTTGCAGAAAAAAAACACGAAGTATTTTTTAATTAATATTTTTTGAAAAACGGTGGTATAGACTTTTCGTGAATGTCGGATCCGCAAAAGTCAAGGGAACACTGTATTCCTCCTTTTCATCATCAGAGAGGAGATAGAATAGAATAGAATAGAATTATTGACCAAGTGTGATTGGACACACAAGGAATTTGCCTTTAGTGTATATGCTCTCAGTGTACATAAAAGATACACATTTGTCAAGAATCATGAGGTACAACACTTAATGATTATCATAGCGGGTCAAATAAGCAATCAGGAAACAACCAATATTAATACCAACCATAAGGATACAAGCAATAAGTTACAGTCATACAGTCATAAGTGGGAGGAAATGGGTGATAGGAATGATGAGAAAAAACTAGTAGTAATAGTAGTGCAGACTTAGTAAGTAGTTTGACAGTGTTGAGAGAATTATTTGTTTAGCAGAGTGATGGCACCCAGGAAAAAACTGTTCTTGTGTCCAGTTGTCTTGGTGTACAGTGTTCCATAGTGATGTTTTGAGGGTAGAAGTTGAAACAATTTATGTCCAGAATGCAAGGGGTCAGTAAATATTTTCACAGCCTTCTTTCTGACTCGTGCAGTATACAGGTCCTCAATGAAAGGCAGGTTTGCAGCAATTGTTTTTTCTGCAGTTCTAACTATCCTCTGAAATCTGTGTCTGTCTTGTTGGGTTGCAGAACCAAATCAGGCAAACTGCCAGAGGTCTAACAGTGGACCCCTGATGGTTTTCAAGTGGGATATCACTAGCCTTTCGAAGGTTTTCATAACTATAGATGTTAGAGCAACTGGTCTATAGTAATTCTGTTCCTTGATGGAGGGCTTTTTTGGCACTGCGATGATAGTGGAGCATTTGAGCAAGAAGGAACATGGTATATCGCTAGTGATTTGTTGAAGATTGGGTTAAGAGGGGAGACAATTGGTCAGCACAGACTTTTAAGCAAGAAGGAGTTATCTTGTCTGGCTCTGGTGCTTTCCCTGACTTCTGTGAAATAGATTTTACACTTCCTTTTCTAAGATTACCAGGATGCAGAGTGCTAGACTTCTGAGGTTTTATTCTTTGTCTGACTGACTCACATCTTTGTGTTGAATGATGGTGAGAAGCTTTTTGATCTGAAGCAGTGAAGGGTACAGAAGAGGTTTTTCTCAACAGGTCAAGTCAGCAATAATGGGGATCAGTGTTCCCTCTAATTATTTTTTGGGGTGGGCGGAAAAGTATAGTGTCTGAGCGGCAGTCCCTTCGGGACTGGGTGGCACAGAAATAATAAATAAATAAATAAACAAACAAACAAACAAACAAACAAACAAACAAATAAATAAAAAACCCACCCTGTTTTGCCTCAGAGAATTTCAAAATAAAATACTGTACTGAGTGTCTATAACAGTGAGCTCATAATAGGGCAACCCTATCAATATCAAAATGCCACTTAAATAGTTGAGCTAGTTTCAAACTAGATTTTGATTTTCTTTCTCTCTTCCTTACTCCCATTCTTTTTCTTTCTCTTTTCCTTCCTCTCTTTTTTCTATCTGTTTCTCTCTCTTCCTCTCTTCCTCTCTCTCTCCTTCCCTCTCACTCTTTCCCTCTCGGCTTCTGGGCAGGTTTGGAAAACTCTGAGTTGACGATGATTTTTAAGTGAGCGATTGCTCACTGCTCAGCTTAGAGAGAACTATGATGGGGACCATCACCAAATACCCCATAACTGTGCTGAGGGTTTGGGAAATGAAAATAATTATGATCAAAGTTACAGTAAACTTCAGTGAAGTTTCATCGCACATTTCATTGCTTTGCCATAACTACAGAAGGTGGTGGACATCTAGGTAATCTGGTCCAAAGCTTTATCTGGTGGGACAATAAGAGATAATAATAACAACACAGTCATTACTGGCAATGTTTGGACTATAGGCAAAGCCTAACATGAACCCCAGGTTCATTTTAGTTGAATACGTTTATTTCTTGTAGATGCTTCTTCTTTGCAAGTAGGAAGTTGAGACAGAACCTTCTCCCATTTTGGGTCCTCTATAGCTGGCTACCTATTTATTTATTATTATTTATTTTATTCATTAGATTTGTATGCTGCCCCTCTCCGAAGACTCGGGGCGGCTCACAACAGTAATAAAAAACATAATAGTAATGGAACCAATCTAATATTAAAAAACATAAAAAACCCTATCATTATTTAAAAAACCAAACAGCACATTCATACCAAACATAAAACAAAGTATAAAAAAAGCCTGGGGGAAAGGTGTCTCAACTCCCCCATGCCTGGTGGTATAAGTGAGTCTTGAGTAGTTTACGAAAGACAAGGAGAGTGGGGGCAGTTCTAATCTCCGGGGGGAGTTGGTTCCAGAGGGCCGGGGCCGCCACATAGAAGGCTCTTTCCCTGGGGCCCGCCAAATGACATTGTTTAGTCGACGGGACCTGGAGAAGGCCAACTCTGTGGGACCTTATTGGTCGCTGGGATTTGTGCGGTAGCAGGTGGTTCTGAAGATACTCTGGTCCTCTGGTCCACTGCCATGTAGGTATACTGAGTTATACTGCCCCCAATACAGTTGTATTACTGAGCCTTCAGAATAATACTCTTGATAATTGTTTTTCAACTTTGGCAACTTGTGTCCCAAACTGTTATGTTTCTTAATACAATACAAAAATAGAATATTGATTCATATGCAAAGAAAGAAAGAAAGAAAATAAGGAAGGAAAGAAGAAACCAGATTACTTACAGGACTGCCTTCTGCCGCGTGAATCGCAGCAGCCGGTTAGGCCCCACAGAATTGGCCTTCTCCAGGTCCCGTCGACCAGACAACATCATCTGGCGGTGCCTAGGGGAAGAGCCTTCTCTGTGGTGGCCCCGGCCCTCTGGAATCAACTCCCTTCAGATATTTGCACTGCCCCCACCCTCTTCACCTTCCGCAAGAGTCTCAAGACTCACTTATGTCATCAGGCATGGGACAATTAGATCATGACCTCCCTACTAATTGCGATGTATGACTCTGATTGAATTGGCTGACTGATTGTAATATATTGGGTTTTTAGCTTGTAGTTTTTATTTAATTAGATTTGTTTATATGCACTGTTTTATGTTATGTCTTGTGAGCCACCCCGAGTCTTCGGAGAAGGGCGGCCTACAAATCTAATAAATAATAACAATAAAAGGAAAGAAAAAGAAAGAAAGAAAAAGAAAGAAAGAAAGAAAGAAAGAAAGAAAGAAAGAAAGAAAGGCTAATTTTGAATGGGCTTCCCTAGACGTTCATTTTGGCCAGCAGCAGTCATGTTTCCTCAAATTGGGTCAGCTATTTGCTTGCTTGCTTGTAATAATTGCCTTGGAATCATTTTTCCCAGCCAGCTGTTGTCTGACTCCTAACACAGGGAAGCTCTGCAGGACATCTCTGACCCTTTGACATTAAAAAAAAAGCATGTTGATGGCTTTATTCTTTTTATAGTTCTTTCTTATTCTATTAACAAATATTAAAGTATTTTTATAAATGAATGCCATAATGATGGGTCCATTGACTAGTTGAGTTGGCTTCTGTATATTTAGCTAAGGGACTTTATTTCCAGACATTCATGAATCATATTATTAAAGCCAAATTATATTATTTATTCCCACAAGAATTTACTTTGTGCATCTAGTAAGAATACTAAAAATAAGAATAAATGGCAATAATTCGATTTGTCCCATGGCAGAACCTAAGATTTCCTAAGGCCTGGATACGTTCCTAAAAAAACATCCCCGAGTTTCATCACTGTAACAGTAGGACAACATTTAAATGTGCAGGAGGATTGCTATTAAAAGCTTTCTTCTTTATTTAATGGTGGGATATTTCTAGGTCAACCTTCTCCCAACAGACTCTGAGCAGCAAATAATAAATCAACAATGATTCAATTAAAACAAGCAACAAATGCAATAAAATTCATTTTCAACCCCCCCCATCATGCTGAACCTAGTGAGCTTGAGCCAAAGGCATGATTAAATTATGCAAATTTAACATGTTTGCAAAAAGCCAGTAGCATTGAAACCATACATACGGTACTTATGGGAATTCCATAAACTGGGGGCTACTGCTGAGAAGGCCTTATACTTTGTCTATACTCCCCTTACTAAAGAAAGTGAGGCGGACGAAATCTTAGCAAGTCCTCTTGCAAACTATAAATACTGGTTTGGTTCTGCAACCCAATAGGGAATGAGAGATAAGTACCTTGATTCACGTATTAAACGTTTGGCCCAGTGGGAAGCCCATATTAAAACAACATATCTCATGGGTGGCCAGAATAGGAAAACAACATTTAATACAGCGCAATTTCTGAGTAAAATGGTCTGACTGAGGCATATGTGGACCTAAAAGCCAGCAGGGTGGAAGCAGCGCGGACATGAGGTGGGAGTTGATTCCAAAGAGCCGGGGTGGCAACAGAGAAGGCTCTCCCCTGAGGTCCCACCAGTCTACATTGCTTGGCTGATGGGACCCAGAGGAGGCCAACTCTGTGTGCTCTAATTGGTCTCTGGGAAGTATGTGGCAGGAGACGGTCCCGTAAATAATCTGGCCCTAAGCTATATAGGGCTATATACCTTGAATTCAATACCTTGAATTGTGCCCAAAGACTCACGGAGTATAGATGTTATATGGGTGTACCAAAGTACACCCATGACAACTCGCACGGCTACATTCTAGATAAGGGCTACCTTTGAAAAGTGTTCGGAAACTTCAGATCGTGCAGAATGCAGCTGCGAGAGCAATCATGGGCTTTCCCAAATATGCCCATGTCATACCAACACTCCGCAGTCTGCACTGGTTGCCAATCAGTTTCCGGTCACAATTCAAAGTGTTGGTTATGACCTAAAAAGCCCTACATGGCACCGGAACAGATTATCTCCGGCACCGCCTTCTGCTGCACGAATCCCAGCGACCAGTTAGCTCCCACCAAGTGGGCCTTCTCCGAGTCCCGTCAACTAAACAATGTTGTTTGGCGGGACCCAGGGGAAGAGCCTTCTCTGTGGCGGCCCTGGCCCTCTGGAACCAACTCCCCCCAGAGATTAGAACTGCCCCCACCTCCTCGCCTTTCGTAAGCTCCTTAAAACCCACCTCTGCCATCAGGCACGGGGGAACTGAGATATTCTTTCCCCCTAGGCTTCTACAATTTATGCATGGTATGTTTGTATGTATGTTTGGTTCTATAAATAAGGGTTTTTTAGTTGTTTTAGTATTGAATTGTTACATGCTGTTTTTATCACTGTTGTTAGCCGCCCCGAGTCCACGGGGAGGAGCGGCAGACAAATCCAATAAATAAATAGATAGATAGATAGATAGATAGATAGATAGATAGATAGATAGATAGATAGATAGATAGATAAATTGAAGTCTAATTATATCTGCCTGCCTGCCTGCCCGCCTGTATGTATGGTCTTTTTCCCCTTTTCTGTTGAGTCACCCTGGTATACCCAAATATGGGAAGGATTCTTCTACTTCCTTTTTGCCTCTCGGTCACTCCAGGGGCCATCCAGGCAATTGCTTATAGCCAACAGACTATTTTCTATTTTCTAAATATGTGAAAATATTCTAAATATTTTCCTGATAATGAAAATGAAGGGAGACTAGTATAGATCTATTTCAAGTTGTTGGTGTATGACTAGCTGTTGAGAGCTAAATAGCTTGAAATAGATCTATACTAGTCTCCATTTTCATTATCAGCAAAAATATGTTACACGTGCACACACGCACACACACAAATCCTCTGTAGTTGATTTACAATTCTTTAGGTGTGTATTGGTATGAGCAATGTAACTCTTTTTTGACTAGAGAACATTCAGGCAACTTATAAAAAATATGAAACAGATATGTTTGCTTTTAAATTAAATTTCAATGAATTTAATTTTTAATAACAACATCCCTATTTTAAAGTCTGTCTGTCTGATTTATAACTGGGACAAAATGATTGCACTCAAGACTCATATTACAATATGTGTGTGGTGCATTATTTTACATCCAGTACATTTTAATGGTGCATTCTCTCATGTCCCACTCAGTATTTATATCAGGTTACAGTATTTGGTATTAATCCACTGACCTACAGTGGTTTCCCCCTCCCTCTCTTATACATATAGAAACATAGAAACATAGAAGTCTGACGGCAGAAAAAGACCTCATGGTCCATCTAGTCTGCCCTTTAAAAATTTTTTTTTTTAAAAAAAAATGAATAAAAACTCACCCTTTATTCAAAATTAGGCATACATGACTGAAAACGCAGGGTTAAAACAGCACAGAAGCAGATACTATCTCTTTTAGAGCCAGCTTTGATCTATGTCTGGTAAGGGACTTGTACAAATTACCATCTAGTCTGCCCTTATACTATTTTCTGTATTTTATCTTAGGATGGATATATGTTTATCCCAGGCATGTTTAAATTCAGTTACTGTGGATTTATCTACCACGTCACACAAATCCTAGAGCCTGCACATTTTAGGTTATAAATTAAAAACTGACTCAGTGCCTCTTTACCATTAATGTAAGTGTAGTAAATGAGTTAGCATACTTTATTCTAGACCAGTGATGGCGAACCTATGGCACCGGTACCACAGGTGCCAAGCGGAGCCATATCTGCTAGCACGTGAGTCATTGCCCTAGCTCAACTCCAACATGCATGTGTGTGCTGGCCAATTGATTTTTGGCTTGCCCAGAGGCTCTGGGAGGATGTTTTTGGCTTCAAGAAAGCCTCCAGGGCAGGGGTGGACAATTAATTTTGCCATAGGGCCGCATGAGAAATTGGGATGGTTTTAGAGGGCCAGACTAATTAAAAATTAAAAATAATTAAAAATAATTAAAAATAATTAAAAATAATTAAAAATAATTAAAAATTAAAAAAAATTAAAAAAAATTAAAAATTAAAAATTAAAAATTAAAAATTAAAAATTAAAAATTAAAAATTAAAAATTAATTAAAAATTAAAAATTAAAAATTAAAAATTAAAAATTAAAAATTAAAAATTAAAAATTAAAAATTAAAAATTAAAAACTAAAAACTAAAAACTAAAAACTAAAAACTAAAAACTAAAAACTAAAAACTAAAAACTAAAAACTAAAAACTAAAAACTAAAAACTAAAAACTAAAAACTAAAAACTAAAAACTAAAAACTAAAAACTAAAAACTAAAAACTAAAAACTAAAAACTAAAAACTAAAAACTAAAAACTAAAAACTAAAAACTAAAAACTAAAAACTAAAAACTAAAAACTAAAAACTAAAAACTAAAAACTAAAAACTAAAAACTAAAAACTAAAAACTAAAAACTAAAAACTAAAAACTAAAAACTAAAAACTAAAAACTAAAAACTAAAAACTAAAAACTAAAAACTAAAAACTAAAAACTAAAAACTAAAAACTAAAAACTAAAAATTAATTAAAAATTAAAAATTAAAAATTAAAAATTAAAAATTAAAAATTAAAAATTAAAAATTAAAAATTAAAAATTAAAAATTAAAAATTAAAAATTAAAAATTAAAAATTAAAAATTAAAAATTAAAAATTAAAAATTAAAAATTAAAAATTAAAAATTAAAAATTAAAAATTAAAAATTAAAAATTAAAAATTAAAAATTAAAAATTAAAAATTAAAAATTAAAAATTAAAAATTAAAAATTAAAAATTAAAAATTAAAAATTAAAAATTAAAAATTAAAAATTAAAAATTAAAAATTAAAAATTAAAAATTAAAAATTAAAAATTAAAAATTAAAAATTAAAAATTAAAAATTAAAAATTAAAAATTAAAAATTAAAAATTAAAAATTAAAAATTAAAAATTAAAAATTAAAAATTAAAAATTAAAAATTAAAAATTAAAAATTAAAAATTAAAAATTAAAAATTAAAAATTAAAAATTAAAAATTAAAAATTAAAAATTAAAAATTAAAAATTAAAAATTAAAAATTAAAAATTAAAAATTAAAAATTAAAAATTAAAAATTAAAAATTAAAAATTAAAAATTAAAAATTAAAAATTAAAAATTAAAAATTAAAAATTAAAAATTAAAAATTAAAAATTAAAAATTAAAAATTAAAAATTAAAAATTAAAAATTAAAAATTAAAAATTAAAAATTAAAAATTAAAAATTAAAAATTAAAAATTAAAAATTAAAAATTAAAAATTAAAAATTAAAAATTAAAAATTAAAAATTAAAAATTAAAAATTAAAAATTAAAAATTAAAAATTAAAAATTAAAAATTAAAAATTAAAAATTAAAAATTAAAAATTAAAAATTAAAAATTAAAAATTAAAAATTAAAAATTAAAAATTAAAAATTAAAAATTAAATTAAAAATCATATCATATCATATCATATCATAATCTAGAAAACTTGGACTGACCTCCGCGGGCCGGTCACAGCAGCAGGCGGGCCACATCCGGCCCTCGGGCTGCATTTTGCCCAGGTCTGCTCCAGGGGGATGGGGGAGGACATTTTTACCCTCCCCTGGCTCCAGGGATTCCTTTGGGAAACAGGCTGTTTCCAGCCTCCAGGGGGCCTCCGGAGGGGGGGGAATCTATTTTCGCCCTCCTCCGGCATTGAATTATGGCTGTGGGCACTAACATATGTGCAATAACACATGCACATGGTCTTTCAGCACCCAAGGAAAAAAAGGTTCGCCATCACTGTCCTAGACCATTGTTTTATACAAACGTGCCTTCATCATTTATCTGGTTCATTAAATTGCCACAATATATTCTGATAGCTTATCTAGTCCTCCTGTGTTACTCTGCATACATATATCTGGGCAAAACTTTATAGTTTATTACCTGAAAAGCTGTTCATGATATATGACCCAGTTATTTGATGGACCACTGGTGTCCAGTTTTTTTCCCTATGTATCCAGTGAGATCAGGCAGAGTATTTGGGTCCCATCACTTAAGCAATTTCATCTAGGAGCTCCTAGAAGGATACGTTCTCTGGCATAGTAGCTGACCTCAATACACAAATAGAATATCATTCTGAACATCTGATTTAATATATTTAAGCAGCAATTTCTAAAATGTTACTATGTGTAATATTTGCAAATAATATATCATATTCTCATTTAGTAAAGAATGCATCCCAAATGTTCATCTTAATGAAGTACAAATTTTGCTTATAGTCAATCGTATTTTTTAAAATTTTATTTTCCCATCGTGCACACAAAATCTTCATTCTTTCTCCTTAGAGGCAGAGCCACTGCCGTATTCCAGGTATATTGTACCTGTTCTTCTCATGATTGGCTGGATTGCAGGTTGTGCATTAATGGTTTATTATGTCTTCTCTTAACAAAAAAGGTTAGTGGTGATTACATTACCTCTAGAATAGTAAATATTATGAACTGTGACTAGAATGTATTAACTATTTTTTTTGTTATGCAGGAAAGAAGACTTTGCAACCCAACCTGAAGGCTAATGAAGATAGTCTATTTGTTAGTTTAAAAAAATACTATTTTGATAACCTTAACTATGAAAACATAATACAGTTTATACATTTTGTCTTCCAGATCTTTAATAGAAAATGAAATAAACAAATATTTATGTAACCTTCAATGAAAATTGCATTAGACATTTGGTAATAGGACAATACTGGTCCATATCCTGGCATGATTTTATATTTTAATATTTATAGAAAGAAGCATTGTTATTTGTCCTAGGCTGAGAGGCAATGTAGAAATTCATATTTTTTGTTGTTTGCAGTTAGAAAACAGTTAATTTAATTGCTTCATGGCTGTCATGTTTGCTTTGTGTTTTCCATACATTATATAGTTCTATAATGGTATTTTATTATGATTTGGGGCCTTTTAATTTTGTTTCATAAGAAGCATATTTTTTTAAAAAAAATTGTAATAATGACTTTTATGAAATGAAAGATAAAATTTGAGGTTATATTTCATTGGTCTCAATTATTTTAAAGAATAATCAGAATTATAAATGTTTCACAAATTTTGCTAATCCTTATGTTTCTTCCAATGGTTCTTCTATTTTATTTCTCTTCTCTATTTCTATTTGACTAGAAAATCTTAAATCTCATGTGTAAATCTAAACGCATACATAGCCTTATAACAATTGTGTATATGTTGCTCTAACTTTATTGTAAAGTTATGGTGACAGAATCTTATAAAGTCTGAAAATATAACTCTCCCCTCATCACCTTTACAGCCCAATAAACTAGAGAGGATCTCTTCTGGGTTATTTATGCTTCCATTCTTTATGTGGACTCATCTGAAGCTTGTCTGATCATTATGTATTCTGCAGCTTTGTGGCCTGCCTCCAAAGGTCATTCTCACATACCCTTGCAGATATATTATAACGCCCTATCTAATGTTCTGTCGGGCTCTCTGGTAGACTCCTTCCCAAAAATTCACAGGTACAAATTTCAGACACACACACATTTGAAAATTCAAAACAATGTTCTTTATAATGAAAATTCACTTAAACTAAGCCCTCTTTTGGTATAGCCAAGAGCACTCGTCTCCAAACAAACTGGTAATTTGTACAAGTCCCTTATCAGTTCTGTGATACTTAGCTTGCAGCTGTGAGGCAATTCACTGTCCTTCTTTTACAAAGTGAAACACACTTTGCTCTGGTTTAGTTTCAAAGCGGGGGAAAAGCAGCACACAAAAGGTCAAAGTCAGTAAAGCAGTCAGGAAACACAACGATCAGATAATCCTCCACAATGGCCAAACCCACAGGCTGCTATTTATAGCAGCCTCACTAATTACCACAGCCCCACCCAACCACAGGTGGCCTCATTTTCTTTGATAATAATCTCTCTGTTGTTGTTGCTTATGCATCGCTCTCCGCATGCCTGGCTGTATCATTAACTCTTTTTCTGAATCCAAGGAGGAGCTAGATAATTGATCTTTTTCTGAGCTGTCTGCCCCACTCTCCTCCTCCCTGTCACTCATGTCTTCTTGGTCAGAGGAGCCTTCATCATCAGATTCCACCGGGGGGGGGGGGCAAAACAGGCCTGCAGCATGTGGATGTCTCCCCCACATCCACAGTCCTTGGGGCAGGAGCAGGGGCAGAGCTAACCACAACACAACCTATTTTGTATCATTCAAAAATATATACCAGGGAATTAAGACTTCTCTATGACCTGCCCATCAGAACATATGTTTATCTTAGGTTTGCTGCTTGTAATGGAATAAATGAGATATCACAGAACTTTAAACCATCTATTGGCAGCCCTTGAGCTTGTGAGGATTTAAGCAGGGAATCAGTTGCATGTTGTGTGAATATTGTCTTGACTTGCCTATGTATTGAGTTTAGAATTTTTTCCTGAATTATTTCACTCCTATGGTGCTGTAGTTTCTTTGGAACAATGTGACAGGTGAAACAATCCCTGGCAAGTGTATCTGATTTTTCCTGGTTAGACTGTTAGATTGTTGCTTTACTGCCATTTTTCTCTGGAAAAGAAACAATGAAATTTCTTGATTTGAATATGACCTGACGTATTTAAAAAAATAGATCCAATGAAAACTGACTCTGTTCTTGCTTAACAACAGTAGCATAACAATAGTACTTTTCTTATGCAAATATTCTGTGTGATACTTCATACAGCATATAGTAACATTGCATCTTAAAGCAGTGTTTCCCAACCTTGGCAACTTGAAGATATTTGGACTTCAACTCCCAGAATTCCCCAGCCAGCATTTGCTGGCTGGGGAATTCTGGGAGTTGAAGTCCAAATATCTTCAAATTGCCAAGGTTGGGAAACACTGTCTTAAAGTGACAACAGATGCTGTTGAATTTTTCCAACATCCTTAGAAGTTTAATCATCATCTCTTTTTTGTTTCTTACTTTTTATTTTTAGATTTGTACTATGTGTAATTTGGAACAAGAATTCTGAAGACTATTCAAATACTGGTTAACATCATTCTTAGTAGATACTTTCAATTAAATGCAGTCTTTTAATCTGAGATCCTATGAATGGAACCTGAATTTTATCCACACATTATACAATTGAGTAATAGCAACTTCACGCACAACAGACTTCTTTATATTAAAGGAGGAATTGTGATCTACTATACCTTGTCCAATTAAAAGGTTATCAATAATTTTAATAAACCTTAAAGCCATTGATGGCTCTTCTCCAGTTCAATTTAGAGTAATCACTGTTTCTTTTCTAAAATCTATGTGAGGTTATTTACTATAAGAGTGAAATACATAGAGAGACATGCATATAATGAGTATTAAATAGTAAATGTTCTCAAATGTCCCTTTTTAAATGATGCACGAACCCTGAGCACTAATAACTAATAATACATGCTTTTGCAGTCTAATTTAATTGCAAATCTGCCACTTGATGGGGCTACTGTATGTTTTTGATCTTTCTTTTAGTAATGGTACACTCCATTTGTAGCCAGTAGGTGGCATAGTCTCTACACATACATTGGTTGTTTTCATAGCAACAATTAGGCAAACTGATGAAATATCTCATTTCTGTATTTAGGGAGAATGTGATTAAAATCATGGAAGACGGAACAGAAATAGCAACACAATAACTTATGATCATAAAATGATTTGCATTTTCTGTCACTATTCAACATCTACACATCTCCCTAAGTGATTTGAAGCCAAGTCACTTGCTCTTAACCAACCTATTTCAGAGTTGTTAAAATTGGAGGCTGTAGCAGGGGTGACTTCTGGATCCTTTTGCTCCTGGCTCGCTCACAGTTGCGCCGTGCATGAGTGTGCATGAATGCAGCAATCAAAAAATAGCTTCTGTGCATGCGCAGAGGCAAAATCCAAGACAGCGGTGCCCACTGACAGAACCAACTCTATGATGTTATTGCTGAACTATTAACGATTCTAAAGAACCTTTTAGACCTGGTAGGAACCCACCTCTGGATTGCAGGGCATATAGTAGGATAATAACATTGATATGAAAATATTTTTCTATAAATATTGGCACGCTTTGGAATATTTGAAATATTGCATTCTAAAAAAAATATAGAGTTCTTATTTGGACATGGCATTTTATTTAGAACTGCTAGGAAGTAAAACGTTTGTTCATTGTTTCTGTTCTCTTAGTCATTCACAAAAGCACATTGTACGCTCATTTACTCACATTTTGGTTCCTGGAAATGTCTGGGCCTGAACAAGAGGGTGGGTAAGGGGTCTGATAACTGAAGCTATAATTAGTGAAGATCTCTGCTTCCTCAGCCGTTCATCATCCCTTGCCTGTTGGCTACAAAATTCAAACGCTACTGTTGAAACCAAATCTTTAGGTGTGTGAAGACTCTCGACTTCTGCATTTCATTCTTCACTGGCTTTCAAGAAGGAGGACTGGTGACCTTTGTTAGTGCGTGGCTGCTAGTAGCCAGAGGCGGATGATGATGACATTTTAGGTTTCGACATCTGATGGCTGCCAATAGCAATGTCAGCAAAACGTCTATTATTCTGCCCACTAACCTGGTTGCTGAGCAATTTCTTCACAATCAGCCCTTGTTAACTTCTCAGAGTAACCCACACAAGACACCCCAGCCATGAGAAGGAAAGAAACTAGCAAATGTTATTTGCTTTTGATCTCAAAGTGTGGTATCACTTTTGATCCTGTATATTTTAGGATTTAGCTTTCAGCCTCAGCCTGCTGTTTTTATTCTGACTAGGTGGCGCAGTGGCTAAGGCACTGAGCCTGTCGATAAGGTCGGCAGATCAAATCCCTAGTATGGGTCTCCTGCATGAGCAAGAGGTTATACTAGATGACCTCCAAGGTCCCTTCTAACCAGGGGGGCTGCTGCCCAGACCGGGGGGGGGGGAGGGGGACCAGTTAGATCCCACAGAGTGGGTCTTCTCCGGGTCCTGTCAACCAAACAATGTCGCTTGGCGGGACCCAGAGGAAGAGCCTTCTCTGTGGCGGCCCCGACCCTCTGGAACCAACTCCCCCCAGAGATGGGGGATCTAAGATACACTTTATCCCTAGGCCTTTACAATTTTATGCATGGTATGTTTGTATGTATGACTGGTTTATATATAATGGGTTTTTAACTGTTTTTTAGTATTGGATTTTGTTGTACTGTTTTACTGCTGTTGTTAGCTGCCCCGAGTCTGCGGAGAGGGGCGGCATACAAATCCAAATAATAATAATAATAATAATAATAATAATAATAATAATAATAAAAAACACGCTGTGGAGTAGCAAAAATGGAGCTCCACCCCAGAGCACCCAATTTGCACTGAAAGATGTTGAAATAAAATGCAGGGCGTCCTGCATAAGCCACGCCCACAGTGCTCACTGCTTCTAACTCTGTTGCTGTTGCTCTTTTTTCCCAAGGCGTCTTAAGTGGCTTCATTTCCAGCTCCCAAGGAATTGAAATTTGTTGCAACACAATTGTGCAGCATTTCAGTAATGATAGGATCGCAATGGATAATTTTGTTTGAACAGAAACTGAGCTCACCGTAATTCAATCTGCTAGTTATTCATGTAATTTATTATATACGTGTAACTAGTTATTATATTTCATTTATGTCATTATAGTTCTTTGTTATATATGATTATAGTTATTTATGGCATAACCGTTTTACTATCTTATTATAGTTATTTATGTTATTATACGCACTTAACTATAAATACATCTAATTACTACAAACAGGTCATATATAGGAGAATTATGCAGGTATATACCCGCAAACCAGGGGTGGAAACTTTTGTGCCTCCAGTGTTCTTCAATTACAAGGCCAAGATTCCCTTACATAGCCCATATTTATGAGATGGAAAAAAAGATTACGGATGTGTACTTCTATCACTGTATAGTGATCCCTTTTACTACCTCTCCCTATCTTCCCTCGCTTTAATTAAATGTGGTATGTGACAGAAAAACAAGTATGATATTTCAGAACAAACAAACCAGCCTAAAAACACCACAAGAATTTCTCAAGTTTTTAAACACTCTGCAAACGGAGTAAACAAACATAAGGTTCTCCCCCCCCCCCATTTTTTTTCTTTTGCAAAGGTAAAAGGCTTTGGCTGTCTGAAGAACCATATTCCAGACTGATGATGGTATTTTAAACTAGCTCCTAACAACATTTTCATCCATTTCCTTTGGAACTTTCTCTATTATTCAGAGATTTTCTTGCACCACCGAACTGCTGACGTAAATCATTGCATGAACCCACTTTTTATAAAACAAATTTCTCAGGTTTTTCTTGTTCCTTGTTACATAATTCCTTGTTACATAAAATTTCCCAGGAGAATTTCTGTGTGTTTTTGCGTAACTATAACGTTTTGCAATCATCCCTTTTCAGAAGGATCTATCTCAAAACATTTTTAAAATCCGTATTTCTGACCAGAGAAATATGGGGGCTGCCCTATTCTGAACAGTGCTGTTCTCTATGCTGTAATGGAATCTGGAAGGGTAGAGAGGACCACTTCATTCACAGAATATTCCCTAGCAAGTTGGTTTTTTAATGTCTCTATGAACTACTTCCCCATGTTATTTGAAGTTTATTCTTGCATTTAAAGAAAAAATCCTGAAGAAAAATAGTAAAATATACTCTTTCAGTTGTGCTAATATTTTTATTTTGTTTGGCCATTTATTGTTATTTATTTAATTAGTTTGTACAGCTGCCCATCTCAAATATTTAATTTTGGAAATGCACAATGATTGAAAGCAAAAACTTGATCAACAAATCAATGTCAATAAATACATGGCAGCTACGATTAAAAAACCCCCACAACCGACAACAATTAACCATGGTATGGACTCAACCATACACTTGGGGCCTAAGACTAAACAACAAAACCAGATCTTCAAGGTTTTATAAAAGGACAGCTGTCTAATCTCTAGAAATAATGTTCCAGAGGACAAGTGCCATGACAGAAAAGATTGTCTTCCTGGGCACAGGACACTGTGTAAGTCAATCAAATCAATCAATCAATCAAATCAATCAATCCTCTTCATGAAGAAATGTTCAACCATTCTAGATATAACCTACCACTAAGCATTTAAACATTAAACATTCGCCCACGTTTCTACAACACTCCGTGGCTTGCACTGGCTGCCAATCGATTTCCGGTCACAATTCAAAGTGTTGATAATGACCTTTAAAGCCCTTCATGGCATTGGACCAGAATACCTCGGGAACTGCCTTCTACCGCACGAATCCCAGTGGCCGATAAGGTCCCACAGAGTTGGCCTTCTCCGGGTCCTGTCGACCAAACAATGTCTTTTGGCGAGCCCCAGGGGAAGAGCCTTCTCTGTGGTGGCCCCGGCACTCTGGAATCAACTCCCCCCGGAGATTAGAACGGCCCCCACCCTCCTTGTCTTTCGCAAGTTACTCAAGACCCACCTATATCGCCAGGCATGGGGGAATTAAGACATCTCCCCCAGGCTTTCTTATATTTCATGTTTGGTATGTATGTGTTGTATGGCTTTTAAATTGTTGGGGGTTTTATTAATGTAATTTTATTATTAGATTTGTTCCATTGTTATACTGTTTTTATTGTTGTTGTGAGCCGCCCCGAGTCTTCGGAGAGGGGCGGCATACAAATGTAATAAATTGAATTGAATTGAATTTATTTGAAGGCCAGACAGTATGTGTTTATAACTATTTCAATACTGTTGGGTAATATATTCTCTATCTCTTTCTTGCAATGAGCATGTGGCTGAATGTCTTAGTCCCATGATGAAGAACCTTTGGCACATGTGCCAGAAATGGCATGAAGAGACATATTTCCATTGCTGTTCCAGATTCGGGTATGCATATGTGTGCCAGCCAGCTGGTCTTACCTAAACTGGAAAGCAGCTCCCTGGCATGCATCCACATGTTGGGAAGCTGCGCTTTCAGTTTCTGGCATGTGCTGGTCTTCACACGTGCCTACACAGCAGAAACCAGAAGACCAGATTATCTCTCTTCCAGTTTCCGGCCCTCCCCCTGTGCACATGAGCGCTCCCATTTCAGTACTTGGTGCCAAAAAGGTTCACCAACACTGCCTAAAATGTACAAAGAGAGATCAGAATCTTAAAATAATTCCTAAGGTGAAATTTCTTGACAGTTAGAACAATTGCCCACTGCAACAATATCGCCAAAAAGGCTTCTAGAGTTGTTAACCTGATCCTACACAGCTTCTGCTCTGGCAATCTCACTACTCACCAGAGCCTACAAAACTTTTGCCAGACCCATCCTTGAATACAGTTCATCTGTCTGGAACCCATACCACATCTTGGACATCAACACCCTTGAAAATGTCCAAAGATATTTCACCAGAAGAGCCCTTCACTCCTCCACTCGAAACAGAATACCCTATGAACGCAGACTATCAATCCTTGGTCTTGAAAGCTTAGAACTACGACGCCTAAAACACGATCTAAGTATTGCCCACAAGATCACATGCTGCAACATTCTACCTGTCAATGACTACTTCAGCTTCAATTCACAACAACACAAGAGCACGCAACAGATTCAAACTTAATATTAACTGCTCCAAACTTGACTGTAAAAAATATGACTTCAGCATCCGAGTTGTCGAAGCGTGGAACTCATTACTGGACTCAGTAGTGTCAACCCCTAATCCCCAACATTTTTCCCTTAAGACTATCCACAATTGACCTCTCCAGGTTCCTTAGAGGTCAGTAAGGGGCGTGCATAAGTGCACCAGTGTGCCTTCCGTCCCCTGTCCAATTGTCTCTCCTTTATCTCCTTTATCTTTTCTTCCTTTCAAATATGTTCACCTATACTTTTATATCTTTTCTTCTATTCTTTTCTTTATTTATATTATTACATATCTATTCTCTTTAATGTGTATTATGTAATGGACAAAATAAATAAATAAATAAGTAAATTAATTAATTGATTAATTAATTAATTAGTGGAATGACTTGCCTTCAGATGTTGTGGGCACACTAACACATTTGTTTGAAATGGTTTTCGGCCAGAGATGGGGTTTGGACTCAAAGAACTCCAAGATCCTTTTCAACTATGTTACTTTGTTATTCTGTTCCAAAGTTAATACTAAATAAGAATAACCAAAACTTTACTGTTCTTAAACAGCATACCTAACAGCTAAAAGTGCAAGTAGGCCAAATTGTCTTACCCAAGAACATCAGCTTCAGCAGATAGGGCCATTTCTTTAGGCCACACTCTATAATAATCCATAAAATCTAAAGTATACTAACATTGGTAGAATTTGTTGTCAGCAGTTCTTGAAGACAAATACAAACAGATCCCATATGAGCTAAGATTGTGTCCTTGTGGAAAAGGGTATATTGAATCAATTGTTCCTGTCTGGCTGTATTACATTTTTGTAAGGATGCAAAAAAACAAAACACTTTTAATAAACTAGTGAGCAATTCTTATTTATTTTGTGTAAAACATGAACAATATGATTTAGTCAGTTTCTGTGAATATGCCTTTTTGCTATGCTGCTTGTAAGAGAATACAGTATGTACACTGCTCAAAAAAAATAAAGGGAACACTTAAACAACAGAACATAACTCCAAGTAAATCAAACTTCTGTGAAATCAAACTGTCTACTTAGGAAGCAACACTGATTGACAATCAATTTCACATGGTATTGTGTAAATGGAATAGTTGTGCAATTCAATGAGAATATTTCATTCCTTCAGATCTAGGATGTGTTTTTTGAGTGTTCCCTTTATTTTTTTGAGCAGTATATTTTGATGCATTGATGATGAGATATTTTAATTTGTCTACTGTTTCTTTTTTGAATTTAGCCAATAACCATTAGCAGTATTAAAATAAGAATAATCAGATTATGGTATGGGGAATAAAATATGAAATCCAAGTGTGGAATTCTTAGATAATGGTGGTTCATTTTATTTTTTAAATATATTAATTACACTGATTTTAAAAAACTTTTTCATGTGCATAAACTCTATTGTTTCATAGGGTTAACATTTAATAAATTGTCTAATAACCTAATTATTTTTATGGATAACAATGACATACCGGCTGTAAGAATGATTTGTCACTCTGATAAAAATGATGTCAAGGTGTATAATTTTTTGAAAGCATTCTTAAAGAGTAGCAATCTAAGAAGAAGAACATTGAAATAAAATTGTCATAAGACAATTCCATTTTAAAGAAGATCCATTTATGGTGAAAATGGGTAATTTGAAT
Organism: Erythrolamprus reginae; assembly: GCF_031021105.1. NCBI lineage: Eukaryota > Metazoa > Chordata > Lepidosauria > Squamata > Dipsadidae > Erythrolamprus > Erythrolamprus reginae. The sequence continues at coordinate 91,675,660 of NC_091954.1, read as the reverse complement.
GTTTGGCACTCATGACTGGCTTGTAGCCTGACCTTTATTTTTGCAACTAAGAGTAAATTTATATGCTGACATCTGCTTTAAATAGTTTCATGTTGGGAGAGCTAAGAGAGGTGAGCCAGGTCACAATGGATGTTTTGAGGGAAGGCATGTTGGCAGTAATACCATCTCACCATATGACAATAGTTACCACACGGAGCCTTTTAAATGGTTTCTGTCTCATGTAATCTCATAGTTAAAAGTCTCTAAAGACATTAAGTCCAACCTCCTGTTAATACATGGAAATTATTGCAGCTTACATTTCTGGGGGTTGTAACTTGTAATGCATCCCTTACATTTTGCATATCAAATAGTAAAATGTTATTATTAAACTTGAGAATCTTCTTACCATGTCTTACTGAATACCAAACATTATCTTCTAATACATGCAACTGAATGCATTTATCTGGAAGAGTGTTGTCATAAAAATACATGTACATTCATCCTTCTGAAAGAATATGGAGTGTAATCCAATCTAGATGTGTCTTTTATGGCCTGACAATAGGCTATGCTGATTAGTCCAAAACATCTGGAAGCCAAATGTTTTCTTATCCTTGCCTAGCAGAAGAGAATCACTTCAAAACAATTGGCTGGCTTTAAGGGTCTGAGCAGGTATTTTGTTAAAAGCTGTCAATGAATTCTGAGGTTATATATTCCAGACGAAAAAAACCTGACAACTCTTTTTGGTACTCTTGCTAAGAAAACTGTATGTCCACGAGGTCCAAGGAATAAAACTCTACTCAGATAACATTTGACTTTTATCTTTTAATATATTTGTTTGTTTGTTTGTTTTGATGTCTTTGAGTCACCAGTCCTGGCTTGGACATTGCAATTTAAATGAATGCAAATCCCAGCTTAGTCACAGTTACATACAACCTTTGTGACTATATGAGAATATTAGTTAACAACCACATTTCACTCTGCTGTGAAAAATCTTATTTATTTTGGCAACGGAGTTAGGCTAGCAAGAAACAAGACCTGCCTAAAAAGATATGTGTTCTGCAATTAAAAGTTTACTTGGTGAACAAGTCTGTCTTTCACGATCATATTTTACAACCTTTGTAAACTAATGTGCTGTGTCTGAAATGAACTTTGTAATTCACACAGTTGTAAAAGCAGACACAGTGAAAACTTAGAAGGATTTACTGTTGTGTTGAAATCCATCCAACTATTCAATAATGTGGGACAGGGCCAAATGTTTTGGCATTGCTTATTTAATGGAATTCAGTTGGGCCTAAATATGCCAGTCTGTGTGAATCTTCAGTTAGAAATTTACTTACTAAAACATGATTATGTTTTGTTTGGACAACATGTGACATAAATCAAGTGCCGTAGCAGAATATGCTGATACGGTGCTCCAGTTGTTTTCAAGTAGTTGCTATCTGCATGTAACAATGCTGCCAGCTTGAATTGTGTATTGCCAAGGAATATCCACAGGGTTTGGTTAGAAAAAGTCCAAGAGGTTCCACCTGGTTTTATTTGTATTAACATTTTTAAATCAGAGAAGAGTTCTTCTAATGCTATTTTCTTCTGTTTGTTTTCCAAAACAATATTTCAGACCTTATTTGTTATTTTGTATTTCCTTTTCATTTTAAGTCTTTCAAATGTTATTGGACTTTTTTCCCCTTCTACTTCCATATGCCAATTCGTTTTCACGCTGATCTTCAAGCAGCTTACAATTACATGAAGCAAATTTCATGATCTAACTCCATATAGAACCCCCCCCAAGTAATTGCAGATTTGAAATGGATGCCATATTACAGGGGTGTCAAACTCAAGGCTCAATTGGAATACTCATGCCATAAGGTAAAATAAGTGTTGCTTATACATTTTCACTAAGAGGATTTCTGTGAAGCTTTTGTTCCCATTTTAGAAAATGAAACTTAAAGGCCGTCCTAAATAACATTTCCCTGAAAGCTTATCACTTCCCTGAACGTGTTGAACATACCAATGGCCAAAGAAATATCCTGTTGAAGTATTGATGAAATGACCAGTTCATGTAAACTTTTATTCTGCCTTTCCTGCAAGAATTCAAGGCAGCTTATGTGAGGATCTCCATTTTATCCCCATAATAGCTAAATAAGGCTGAGAATCAGTTTCTGGCCCAAATCACAAATCAAGCATTTCAGCAGCTTATATCAGATTATATCAGCTTATATCAGACATGGGAATTTCAACGGTCCGCAAGATAGATCCTCTGTTTTGATACCATCACTTTATTGTTTATAAAATTAGATTATGTCAAAGTGGATAGAGATGCCATTGAATATTAGAAGAGTTCAAGCATAAAAATGGAGGCATTTTAAATGCTTTGGGGGAATAAAGCTTGTCATGTTAAGGAAAAAAAACCAAGCTCGAAAAGAATATGTTAAAAAAAATGGAAATAACATCACTACAAATATAAATTTTATATATCATTATATAAAAATGCCATCCTTGTCGCATTATAGCTGTTGTGGTTAGCTCTGGCCCTGCTCCTGCCCCAAGGACTGTGGATGTGGGGAAGACATCCACATGCTGCAGGCCTGTTTTGCCCCCCCCCAGTGGAATATGATGATGAAGGCTCCTCTGACCAAGAAGACATGAGTGACAGGAGGAGACTATGGCAGACAACTCAGAAAGAGATCAATTATCTAGCTCCTCCTTGGATTCAGAACAAGAGTTAATAATACAGCCACGCATGCGGAGAGTGATGCATAGGCAACAACAACTGAGAGATTATTATCAAAGAAAATGAGGCCACCTGTGGTTGGGTGGGGCTGTGGTAATTAGTGAGGCTGCTATAATTAGCAGCCTGTGGGTTTGGCCATTGTGGAGGATTATCTAATCGTTGTGTTTCATGACTGCTTTGCTGACTTTGATCTTTGTGTGCTGATTTCCCCCCCCCCCCTTTGAAACTAACCCAGAGCAAAGTGTGTTTCACTTTGTGAAAGAAAATTCACTTTGTGAATTGCCTCCCAGCTGCAAGCTAAGTATCACAGAACTGATAAGGAACTTGTACAAATTACCAATTTGTTTGGAGACAAGTGCTCTTTGCTATACAAAAAGAGTGCTCTGTTTATTTGCATTTTTGGTATAAAGAACATTGTTTTGAATTTTCAAACGTGTGTGTGTCTGAAATTGTATCTGTGCATTTTTTGGGAGGATTCTACCAGAACAGACAGAACAATAGCTATGAATAAAATTCTCTTTTAACCACAAGAAAGCTATACTGGATTTAGTTATGTTGGTGATTCTCTACAAAAGTTATATTTGACCAGTTTAATAGTCCAGAATGAGAGCCTGTCTTTGCATGTCAGGAAAAACACACACGCTACAACTGTTTTAGACAATAAGATAAATGTTGTTTACATTTAATTATCAAAATGCTTCATCAGATGACAAATGTGAAAATTCAAATGCACATAAAACCTTTAGATGCTCAGAAGCAGACTCAGTCAAGTCATCTGAGGTATTCTGGTATTTATTCAGTTGTTTTGGAAATCTTGATTTGCTTCAATATCAGAAGTAGAATGCATTTTGTTTGTCTGCAGGAGGGCATGTCAGCAGATTTTTAAGTATTTTTATTATTATGATTCCAAATATATACAACCCCCACATATGGAACATTATTATGAAAACAAAGATTCTGCTGATTTAGAACAATCATGAACATTATTTGTATTAATTATTTATGTCCCAGTGTTTCATTATCTTGAAAGTTTATCTCAAAATCAGTCCATATATCAACTCATCCTTTTATTGAAGGAATGCCTGTACCCTGACATTCCAATGGTATGCATCCATTCAGGACCAGAATAGTTCAGAATTAAATATAAAAGAGCATTATGTTATATCATTTTACAAACATGTAAATCTTAGAAAAAATGTGGAGGAATTTGATTACAACTGCACTAATTATGAGATATGCTAAAAAAATTAATAAATTATCTACAGTATTGTTTGGCTTTAGAAAGTAACAAGCAAACACATTTGGTTCAATAGTTTAATCCCTTCTCATAGAGTTATTAAGTTGTCTTTGGATTGTTTCGATGAACATATATTCAAACAGAAAGGAGAAACAGACAGAGAAGAGGTTTTAAAATGGAGCCTACAGAGAGCTTCCATCTGGAAGAAAACAGAAGACCCATAGTAAGTGTAAAATTGAGAAGATCCTTCACCCTGTGACTCATCATTTATGAGTATAAAAATAGGTGACATTAGGTTGAAAGACAACAGTGCTTGCCTTTTTTTTTCATCCAGTGATGGGTCAGTGCCTACAATTAATCCTGAACCCCAAATGGCACATAGAACAGGTTGTGATAGGCACACATTATCATCACAATATGATTGCATACCCCATTCATCCATGACTTTTGACTTTGTACATCTTTTTTGTATACACCAGTGACGGCGAATCTTTTTATCCTCAGGTGCCGAAAAAACGTATGTGCGTGCTATCACACATGCGCGAGTGCCCACACCCATAATTCAATGCTGGGGAGAGCAAAAAGAGCTTCCCTGGCCCCCCAGAGGCCCTATGAAGGCCAGAAATGGTCTGTTACTCTACTGGTGGGCCCAGTAGGCTCGTGTTTGGTCTTCCCCAGGCTCCAAAGGCTTCCTTTGAGCCAGGGGAGGGTAAAAATGGTCCCCTCATCCTCCCAGAGGCTCTCTGGAAGCCAAAAATGCCCTCCCAGAGCATCTGTGTGAGCCAAAAATCAGCTGGCCGGCACACACATGTACATTGGAGCTGAGCTAGGGCAACGGCTCGCGTGCCAGCAGATATGGCTCTGCATGCCACCTGTGGCACCCGTACCATAGGTTCGCCATCATTGGTATACACTATACGGGGAGCCAAATTTGTTACGGGTGACTCTACTTAGCTGCTACCACTTTAAGAAAATATCTAGATTCCAATGGGTTCCAAGAAAGTATCTAGATTCCAATGGGTTTCAGGGTTCACTAACCATGCAAATTTTTCTGGGTGCTAAAGCTCCTAAGGCCATTTCTGAAGAACAAGTATGTGATGAAAAATGGGAAAGGTTCCAAATCTCACACTTAACTACATTTCACATTCAAGCTTTTGCATTGTTTGGTATTCCGTTTTTGCATCTGTTTCCAAAGCTTAAGAATGCATTTATGTGACTTACATTGTTCAAATTGAGCACACACTCCTGAAAGTTAGTTCCACTGAAATTGGTGGGATTTGCTTTTAAACCAGTATATTAATGAACAAATTAAAAAGTAAAAATCGAATGCTGAATGGAAATCAGGAAGGGTCTTTTTTTAAAAGATGAAATTCCTACTTGGAGAGTTTATCATTTTCCTAGTTTAATCAGAATAATTGCTGGATGGCGCTTTCTGAGCAAAGCTTCTTTTGATCTGTTTCCTAAAAAATCCATTTTATTAGTGCACCTTATATATCCCTTTTATGGTCCCTTTTGCAGCAAAGTCACTTCTATTGTGCTTAAAACATTCCAGATTTTTTTTGTTCCTCCTGCAGCGTTGTTACCAAACACGACACTTTTTCACAGGATCCATGTAATTTTTATCAGTACATTTAAAGGCTTCAGAAAACTCCAAGTTGTTCTGCAGTGATCCCAGAACCCTTTAGAGCAAGAAAAAGCAAAAAAACACAATTTGGTATTGCTGGATCTATTTAAGAAGAAGAAAAATTTCATGCTGGCTTTCTTCCATTTTCTGAATGCTAAGACTTTTAGCACATGTGTTGCAAATTAACTTTCCTTTCTATCATTTCATATGCTATCCTGAGCACAGTCTAAGTCCTGATGACAACTCTAATGCTTGACTACAAATTGCACATTGGATACCTGATTATAAAATACATCCAAATTAAAAGGAAACTCCCCTTGTAGACTAAGACAGGCTCTACTGATTGCAACATAACTGGCTGGGAAAAAAGTGGACATATGTTCCAAGTTAGATAGAATTAGACGTGATCTTTCTCAACTTGTCATGATGCTGCCAATAATAGGATAAAGATCTGCTCCAACTGAAATCTAATCTGGAAACATTCCCAATTAAGACAGATATTTTTTTTAAAAAAAAAAAAATGATGCCAGCTTCATAATTTTCATGCTGCTTTCATGAAACATTTCATTACATAATGAAGCATGGCTAAAACAAAATGATTCACTTTCAAAACTGATGTAAAACAGAGCAAAAATTTTGTCTGGTTCTGAAATTTTGTTGATGGCTCATGTATGATAAACATATTGTCTATCATTAGACCATTTAATTTAGTAGAATTGGAAACACTGCTTTCCATATACAGTGATCCCTCGAGTTTCGCGATCTCGAGTTTCGCGAAACGCCATATCGCGAGTTTTCAACCCGGAAGTAAACTCCACCATCTGCGCATGCGTGCCCTTCCACGCATGCGTAGATGGTGGAGTTTCCCCGCCGGGCAGAGGCTTCCCTGGGTCTTCCCCCTCTTGCCCTGGTAAGACAGCATCGGCGCGAGCAACGGCGTGGGCGGGCGGGCGGCACGCGCGCGGGAAACCCCACCTCCGCCTCCCAGCTGGGAAGCGGAGCCAGCAACAGCGTGGGCGGGCGGGCGGTGCGCGCGAGCCTGGGGACACCCTAACTCTGCTTCCCAGCGCGCGCGCGTTGCTGGGGAAAGCGCGCGCGCTTGGGGACTCCCTAGGTCCGCTCCCCAGCTGGGGAGGGAGTCCCCACCGCGCGCGCGTTGCTGGGGAAAGCGCGCGCGCTTGGGGACTCCCTAGGTCCGCTCCCCAGCTGGGGAGGGAGTCCCCACCCCGCGCGCGTTGCTGGGGAATGCGCGCGCGCTTGGGGACTCCCTAGGTCCGCTCCCCAGCTGGGGAGGGAGTCCCCACCCCGCGCGCGTTGCTGGGGAATGCGCGCGCGCTTGGGGACTCCCTAGGTCCGCTCCCCAGCTGGGGAGGGAGTCCCCACCCCGCGCGCGTTGCTGGGGAAAGCGCGCGCGCTTGGGGACTCCCTAGGTCCGCTCCCCAGCTGGGGAGGGAGTCCCCACCCCGCGCGCGTTGCTGGGGAATGCGCGCGCGCTTGGGGACTCCCTAGGTCCGCTCCCCAGCTGGGGAGGGAGTCCCCACCCCGCGCGCGTTGCTGGGGAATGCGTGCGCGCTTGGGGACTCCCTAGGTCCGCTCCCCAGCTGGGGAGGGAGTCCCCACCCCGCGCGCGTTGCTGGGGAAAGCGCGCGCGCTTGGGGACTCCCTAGGTCCGCTCCCCAGCTGGGGAGCGGACCTAGGGAGTCCCCAAGCGCGGGCGCTTTCCCCAGCAACGTGCCACCCCAGGCGCGAGCAACGGGGTGGGCGGGCGAAGGGCGGCCGGCAGTGGAAGCAAAAACACCATCTGCGCACGCGCAGATGGTGTTTTTACTTCCGCACCGCTACTTCGCGAAAAATCGATCTTCGCGAGGGGTCCTGGAACGGAACCCTCGCGATGATCGAGGGATCACTGTAGTAGTGTGGAAGCTGTTGTTATGGATAGACTCTTCAAACAGTCAGTTTGTACTAGCTGAGAAAATGTTGAATTTATTTAAATATGATAGCCTCCCTTCCATCACATCTCTTCCCCTCTCCCCCAGCTCCTATATTGTCCTCAAAAACTTTATTTGGACATGGGCTCACATGGTATATTCTTTATAATTTATGTTTGGTATGTATGTGCTGTTTGGTTTTTAATTATGATAGGGTTTTTAGTTTTTTTTAAAAATATTAGATTTGTGCCAGTATAATATTGTTTTTATCATTGTTGTGAGCCGCCCCGAGTCTTCGGAGAGGGGCGGCATACAAATCTAATAAATTATTATTATTATTATTATTATTATTATTATTATTATTATTGCAAGAGATTCGAAACTGGCCCACTGCCCAATTTGCTGATGGAGCCACAAGCACAGGCTCCATCATGTGGAAGGGGCGATCTCGCACGGAAGTGTGAGATCACCCTCTTAATAGCTGATTGGCCTTGCATGAGCGTGCGTAGGCCTAACCAGGAAGTGGGGCAGGGCGGCACTGGGAATTTAAAGGCCGCCCCGACCCAGGAACTTCCTCTTTCAAAATCAGCACTGGAAGTACCCGCCCCCCTTTACATATTGGTGTGTTGGGGTTGCCATTGGGGGCCGAGTAGGAATTTTTGGCGGCACATGCATTGTTGTGGCCGTTCTTTTGCCTACTTCACACCTAAGAATGAGAGTGGTCAGGTAAGGGGGGGCCCTTCAAGTTTACAATCCCATTTTATTTTAATAGTTAACCCTTTTGTCACTGGGAGTAGGTCGGGGGCGGAAAGGTGTGTTAGCAGCAGCTGTATGTTCTCTTTTAGGGCGCCTTTTGGAAGCTGATTGGCTGCCCCTCACCAGAAACTCTGGGCATGTCAGGCTTGAGTTATGGAGGTGGGGTGCTATTAGGGCTCACCTATGTCAGGACCCAGAAGGGAAATTTAAGTGAGCCTCCCTACATGCCAAATGGTGTGGCATAGAGCAAGGAAAAGGCCAGAGGGAACCTTCCCTTGCTCAGGAGGAGCTTCGCCCATAGCTGCTTATAAATGTTTTGACAGGGATTAAGCCCCCTTTTCAGGGCCACCGATAGGCCAGTATTACTGCTACTGGCATCAGGGGCCCGGCCAAATTGAAAAATGGGGTGTATGTGGTTTAATACAAAATTGGTATGTCGCAGAATAAAGTAGTTTTAAAATGGCGGCGGGGGGGGCAGACACTTAGGCTGTATGGGGCCCCAAAATTCCTGATGGCGTCCCTGCCCCTTTTGGTTCCTTACCTCTGCAGGTCTTTCACAAAATTTTTTAAAATATGTTATCAATAAAGTGGCCCATTTTAAAATCCAGCTTTTGTGTCTGTGCATTATTTGGCTTCCAAGGCAACCCTTGTTATGTGGTGCTGATGCTGCTCAAAAAAGTCAAAATGGTAGCTGTATAGTTGCTGGTCATCTTTGTTATCATTATTATTCCTCCCTCTTTGTAGGATGCCCTTGTCTATTGCTGTTAGTAGAATGGCATTGGCTGTGCTAGGGAGGAGGGAGCACTTGGAGATTATGTCTGCTTGATTAAGTGCACTGCAGCAGTGTGTTGCTCCCAGTTCGGCCCAGTTCTAAGAACCAGTAGCACAGGCAGCGGGAGGTTCTGCCCAGCCATCCAGAATGCTTCTGCGCAGAACCCACCACTAGTGTACTGGGGATGCAAATTGTTCCAGGAACAAAGAAGGCGAGGAGCCAATATTGAATGAGGAAGGGGGGGGGGGGAAGAAAGAAAGAAGAATAAAAACTGCACGGTGGTGCTACAAAGCCCTACACATTAATCATGGCATTAATCTATGAAGACAAGGAACATACTTTGATTTGCACATACCGTGTTTCCCCGAAAATAAGACACCGTCTTATATTAATTTTTGCTTCAAAAGTTGTGCTACGTCTTATTTTCGGGGGGTGCCATATATTTCTCAAATAAGACAAATTCACAGGCAGAAAAGCTGACACCCCCAAAGAAAGTGTACCGTACAGTACACTGATTACGGTACGGTACCTGTCAGTATGGCACCCACACACACAAACGACGGCACTTATATGGTACAACAGTATACTCCCGCTATTGCAGCTTCCGGCCACCAGAGGAACTACAATCTACACACTGTAGTGGAGACTGTAATGGCAGTGAGACAGCAGCAGACTGTGTCTGCTGTACTGGACGGTACAAAGTGATGGAAGGGGCCAGCAAGGGATGCCACATTATTACGGTACCGCTATGAACAGCTTTGAATGGTACCGTATGTTTTTCCACCGTACCGTATGTAAACTTGACTACGCATTATTTTCGGGGGGGGGGGGGGTGCCTTATATTAGCAAATTCTGCAAAACCTCTGACATGCCTTACTTTTGGGGTACGTCTTATTTTCGGGGAAACAGGGTAAATAATAGGGCTGTTTTTAAAGATTTGTTTGAACATTTACCTGAATTTGCCAGGACTGTGTACATCAGTTTTAATAGAATTGATAGCATATTCCGGCCTGTATGTCCCACACCATACCTTTAGGGGAAAAAAGTTTGCAGAAAATATGATTTCATTGAAGTTGTTTCTTTAACTTTTTTGAGGCCAAAGCTGTGACATGGAATAGGAAATTGAGACAGTGTGTGGAATATCAATACAATAGTTGATCTATATAAGCAGCTTGCCCAACGTATGAATACGAGTTACCAATCATTTCTTAAAGCAGGGATGCATAACAATGTCTTCTGTCTGCCTTCAGACCACCAGGAAGGCAATCTTACCCATCTGTTCTTGTTACTCATCAGAAGTTGAATGTTTCAAGTTATGACCGCTCAAATGGCACAGTCTGGTTTACCTGCTGTGCTTCACCTCATTTTAAAATGCCCTTGCCTCCTGTTCCCTTTCCTCCACAGCAATTTATTTTTTCCAAGTGGAATGATGAAAACTTTTGGTTTTTTTTTTATAAAAAAGCTCACTAATGAAGTAATGAAAGGATGGACTTGAAACTTGACAGGAATTCTGCTGTTTTGTTATTCTGTCTCAAGGGACTTGAATATTTTCAGAACAGTTATCAATCCCCTTCCCTCCCCTCCACCAGTTATGGACTATTGGAAATACAGTGGTACCTCTACCTAAGAATGCCTCTACTTGCAAACTTTTCTAGATAAAAACCAGGTATTCAAGATTTTTTTGCTTCTTCTCAAGAACCACTTACAAACACTTACAAACCCGAGCCTCTGAAACTGTAACAGGAAAAGGCAGGGAGAAGCCTCTATGGGGCCTCTCTAGGAATCTCCTGGGAGGAAACAGGGCCGGAAAAGGCAAGGAGAAGCCTCCATGGGGCCTCTCTAGGAATCTCCTTGGAGGAAACATGGCCTCCACCCTCCTTGTGGTTTCCCCAGTCGCATGCATTATTTGCTTTTACATTCATTCGTATGGGGAAAAATTGCTTCTTCTTACAAACTTTTCTACTTAAGAACCTGGTCACGGAATGAATTAAGTTTGTAAGTAGAGGTACCACTTTAGAGTACACCTAGGAAACATGTCTCTGGCCAAAGTGAAGAAAAGGACTGATATCCTAAGCTGGCTTCATTGTCAGCTGGTTGATGGACAGGAATCAAGCCGCTTAAATCTGCAATGCAGAAAAGTTCTTAAGACAACTCCGAGGTGCAAAGTGCTCTAAAAACAAAGTAGAGGGTCAGAGGCGAGTTGGTTTCCTTGGCTCACCTCATTGACGCATCTCCAGAATGCATTCATTCACAGAGTAGTGATTAACTTAATCTGACAGGCCACACACCTCTCGGTCTGACGGCCATGAAGGCAGCCGCCTTAGCCATCCTGCCAGTTCATATTAGGAGAAGAGCCAGCCTGCTGTTTCTAACTTAACTGTGAAATTGTAACTCAGAATAATTTGCAAAGCTTTCAGTCAAGCCCAAGCATAATACCTGTGCAAAATTCAGAAAGAATAGTTGTTTATGGTCCAGGTCAAGCCCAGGGAGCCGTTTCTCTTCTCCATTCTTCTGTACATAAGATTCATAGGCCTGGCAAATAAAGAAGGAAGAGATGTATTTTACTGTTTTGAAACAGGACAATACAAGTAAGCATCTCTGAATTCAGCTCCCGGGTAAATATACATCGTAAAGAAGTGTAAGAGGTCGGAACTATCATAAGAATCAAGGATATTATATTGATTTACCAATCTCTAGTTAATAAACAGGAAAGGAGAGAATCAGTCCAGCATAGGGTGATCACAACTTTCCCTTTAAAAATGCCTTATTTCCCTCTCCTTTAAAAACATGGGCAGAGAGTAATGTTCAAGTGGAGCTCAGGAAGTTTGTTTATTTTATTTTATTAATGGGATTTGTAGGCCGCCCAATTCGTTATGGACTCTGGGCGTCGAACAGCAATATAAAACAATGATTAAAAAATAAAACAATTTTAAGAAACCTTAATTAAAACATTCATCCATTCATCTGGGATAAGATGGAACTGTTCACCGGCTCCAGGCCTTCCAGAAAAGACAAGTTTTTACAGCTTTTCGGAAGGACAGAAGAGTGGGGATTGTGCAGATCACAAGGGGTAGTTGATTCCATAGAGCCGGAGCCACCACAGAAAAGGCCCTCCCATTTGGTCCTGCCAGCTGACATTGCTTGACTGAAGTAACCTTGAGAAGACCAACTCTGTGGGCCCTAGCCAGCCGCTGGGACATATGCGGCAGAATGCGATCCCATACATAATCTGGTCCTAAGCCATGTAGGGTTTTAAAGGTGATAACCAATACCTTGAATTGTGTCTGGAGACCTATTGGGAGCCAATGCAGTGCCCAGAGCTTTGGTGTAACATGGGTGTATCTAGGTACACTCACAACAGCTCACACTGGTATGTTTTGGACCAATTGTAGTCTTCAAACACTTTTCAAGGGTAGCCCCATGTAGAGTGCATTGCAATAGTAGAGACGTGAGGTGATTAGGGCATAAGTGACTGTGAGTAGAGATTCCTGATTCAGGTAGGGCTGCAACTGGTGCACAAGACGAACCTGTGCAAAAAAACCTGTGTCTTCCTACAAATTATCTGACATGTAAGGCAGCAAAGACACCATTCATACATTCATTGTTTTAATAGAACAGAGTTAAAGTAATAAACCAACTTTGTCAGTGATTTTTTTTAATGCTGCTTGCATTGCCAGCTTGTTTTGTTACACAAACATATGCAAACATACATACTGGATACTGGTAGATAATGTGGTCAGGAGCAAATGCCACATGAGTATTTTACTACCATTTTTAATATCTCAAATGGCCATTTCTCCAAACTTCATTTCTATCTATGCTTGTTTCAAAATCCTTTTGTAATTCTGAACCAATCCTGTCTGGTTCTAACAGAAGAATAAAATGTTAAAAACTTCTTTTCTCTTATCATATTAATGTCCACCATGGATACCATCTCTGTTATATCAATAAGATCATGCAACATCTTGATTACTCAGGTTATTTGCCAGATTAAACACTAAGGGACTGAAGATATAATTCCTATCCAACACAATACCACTGGAAATCACACTCTCAAGAGAATTTCATTGTGAGTTGGCCTTACACATTCTCAATTAGGCATGCCACATAAAATATAAAGTGGTTTTCAATCTGTTCTAAAATGTCAGTTTTTTTCTACTTGACAATGAAAATTGTGTTTTGTGGATTATGCAGCTCTGCCACAACTTTTACCCCCATCATATTTTTTTTCAGATCAGTTCACACTTCCAATATATCAACATTTGGGCTCAATCTTCTATACTTTGTCTTCCCAATTTGATTCCCTTGCCTATGAGGAATCATAATGAGAAAGAATACAATTCTATGCATATCAGTATGTTACCTGGTGAAATGTGATGCCCCACAACTCCTTCCATAAAGTATAAAGTTAAATGTAAAAGCAAGTACATTGAACGAATGTATGAATGAACTCATATATTTTACCATTAGTAAAAGTTGCCCATAGGAATCACTTTGCACTTGTATGTAATATACAGTTAATAAGAAAAAAAAAAGACTTTTAGGTATCTTATTCTGGTAAAAGTCATCATAGTTTACAGATTGAAAATTCTTTTAAAATGTAAAAATGTGTAAAAATAAGAGTTTTAAAAAGTGCAATCCATGCTGGAGTGTATTTTACCCTAGACATTTAGTTAACTTGATAATATGTACACATTTAATTAAAATTTTAAAAGCAATATCAGACCAGACTATCTCTGGGACCGCCTTCTGCCGCATGAATCCCAGCGACCGGTGAGGTCCCACAGAGTTGGTCTCCTTAGGGTCTCGTCGACCAAACAATGTCGGCTGGCAGGACCCAGGGAAAGAGCCTTCTCTGTGGGGGGCCTGACCCTCTGGAATCAGCTCCCTCTGGAGATTCGCACTGCACGCACCCTCCTTGCCTTCCGCAAGAGTTTAAAAACTCATCTTTGCCACCAGGCCTGGAGTTCCTTAGACCTTCCCCCCTGACCAATGAATGCTTTAGTTTGATTGTTGAATGAATTATATTCATGCTTTTTTTCTTTTTAATTAGAATTTAAAAGACTTTTTTAATGTATTAATTGGATTGCTATTATTCTTGTTTTTCTGAATATGCTGTGAGCCGCCCCGAGTCCTCGGAGAGGGGCGGCATACAAATCCAAGTAAATAAATAAATAAGTAAGTAAATAAATAAATATCAGGTAGGAAGTATTTTTTGCATTACTACCATTACATTTCCATCACTAGGAATTTTTTCATTAAATGATATTTCAGTAAATTAATTCCCACTAGTTTGTCTAATTCACTAGAACAAATTATTTATAACCTCAAATCTATTGATTACTTTTCATAAGTAGCAACTCTGAATTGTATGTTTAATTCTGTAAGCAGCCTAGCAGCTTTTCAAAATTAAGAAACAAGAACATGATGGAATGTTGAGAAGATGCTAGGTGAAATAATGGAGTAATGTATCTTTGAGGGCCCATTAAACCCATACAAATTCATGGATCTTAGCAGATTTGCAAAGTATTATCTTTCTTATCCTGGCTGGGGATGATGGATCTATTATATTAAAAGAGGGCAACTGACTGAGGAAGCAAGTGTAGAATTCCCATTTCACAGTATATTGTATACAGAACTTTGGAAATAATGGTGACATGCACCAGAGGTGAAGAGCTTCTGAAAGATGTGAAAATAAAAGAGAGGAAGAGAGAAAAGTTGGAGAGAGCAGAATTGGAAGATACAATTGCCAACTATGCATTAAAAAGTGATGTATGTAACTTTATATAGAGGAAAAAAAAATAGGGGTTTAATAAACCAAACCTGTGTCAAAGAAGTACCATTGGAAGCATGTATTTCAATGAATATGTTCTGAATATATATAGATAATCATTTAAGTTGTGATGAAAAAGAAAGTAGCCATTTCTCACCTTGTATGCTTGTCTAATGCCACCATTATCAGCAATATTTTCACCAAGAGTATTGATTCCACTGAGCTGAAAGAGGAAAAAACCCCGAAGAAATGAAAATTGATCTTGGTTTTCTTTTCTTTCTATTTTTTTCTTTCGCTATCTAACTTAAAATGATCAAGTTCCAAAAAGAACAATGAATGCCTTCAAGATCAAAATGGAATTTAAAAAAATATGAAATCTAAAGGGAAATGTTTCGTTATTGATTTTTATGAAAGGGTTCCCACAGAAAAAGGAAGATTTGTAATATGATCTACTGCACACCTGGTTCAAATTCTCCATAACATGCATGTTTTCCTTCTTCCCATATTCCATCTTCTAGAAAAATTGGTCCTTTGCGTGCACAAAATAAACAAGCCATATTGCATAGATCTCAAGCTGAATTTTGGGAAATGACTATTATGCTTCTTAAAGCCCATCCCCAGGAATTTCCATAAGGACATGCAGTTACAATGAAGGAGTTTGAAATTCAAAATAAAAACTCCATTTAAGTGCAGAGATGGACATTTATAGGCTGTTAATGGAATGAAAATGATGGAACTTAACATTGTTGTCTTAAGAATACATATTTTTTGTATTTACATATTCCCGTAATAAACGACCCCAACTCTTAAGGGCATATAAGCTTAAATAATTGATCAATATTTTCTACTGTAGTGAGAACAGTATAGTTTTATAATATATTTAGATGAAGCAAAATTCCAGTTAACCAAAACAAACAACCCTCATTTTATTGAACTGCTGATACTTTGATTCTCTACTAATCTGGAAGATAGCCCACTTTTAGTAATAAATGTGAGCATGATAGAAAGCAGATAACGTTTTCCTGTATATGAAGGTAGGGTAGGAATTAATTCCTGCTTGCTGGAGTCTTTTGTGTGTAGAAGGGGAAAAATTGAGGGAAATCTTCCTTTTTAAATAAAAAAATATATTAAGGTAATTTTGGACTTATTCCCCATATTTGTAAGAAAATGGGAGAAAACGATGTCTCTGATTTTTATCCATAATTGCAAAGCAAAACAAGATGAACAGATCAGAGCATGCATACAGCCCTAGAGCCCATATTAGCAAATTTTTGCTTCCATGGGCTTTTTCCACCTTTCCCAACATTACTTTGCAGAGAAGCTTGAAAAATTTATATTTAATTAATCACAGCATATTTGAGAACTGAACCTGGTGGTAAACCTTTCAAATTTGTACCCCACATTTAAAATTTTAAAACTCTCAGAGATGGAATAAACTTAAAATCAAAATGCCTGAGTACTTTTGTATTTAAGTATTCTTAAATTATAGCTGCAATATATAATAAATTCTTTAAAATACATTCTATCTACATATTACTCATTAAAAACACACGTTTTAAATCTTAATTACCTTTAAAACAATATATGAACATTAGACAATGGTGCTGTCAGAAATTTTCAGTTATACCAGTTAACCAAAGACCAAAGTTAGGTTAGGCTAACAAATAAGGATCAAACTAATTTAAAAAACCCACAGCTGTAATAAAGCAGGTGTTCTACACTTCAGATAAATATTTTATTCAATTAAAAGCAAACAAGCTTCCATCTATGCTTTTCAGGAATGTGAGCTGATGAGGACAGAAGAGCTTGAAGGGAAAATTTTGGATTGTGTCTGTATGTAAGTGTGGATGCATATTTCAGATGTGTATGCCAGTCTCCCTGATAATCCCAGCCTTGCATCAGTTTAATATTATGTCCATTTTTCTATGCTATCTTTGAATTCTAGCAGATGAATCTTGAGAAGTGACAACCATCCAAATGTTGAACTTATCTTTCAGGAAACAAATTTGAGAATCAGTCTGATAGGTGACATCCAATCCGCCAGGAACTGTTCCCCTAATTAGATATGCTTTGTTGCATAATGACATAAAAGGGCACATCCAAAATATACATTATAAATTTTGTATTAAAAAAAACCCACATACGTTTTGTCCACCGGCTAGATCCCATGAAAAATTTCCATACTGATATATCATGCATTGAGATTGACTTTTAAAATTCTTTGCAGATTCTTGACTCCACCAGTCTTTGAGGTCCCCTTCTGCATCAAAATTTCTACCTGAAATAACATATATACAAATGAAATATGCATAAATAACAATGAGAAAGACATAGATAATAAAAACATCACAGTAAAACATATCAAGAGTGCAAGGTTTCTTTTAGAAAACTTTCCTAAAGAGTTCAAGGTAGGATCCAATATATGCAAAGCAGGAATTGCTGTGCAGATAGTTCTCAATTTATGTTCACAATAGGGACCAAAACGTCTCTCATTAAATGATGAGTTGTTAAGTGAGTCATTATGTGACCCTACCCAATTTTACAATCTTTTTTTTTGCCACTCTTGTTACACCAATATGGCTTTTCTCATTGACTTTGCTTCTTGGAAGCCAAGTAAAAAGGTCAAATGGTGATCACATGAACTGCAGGATGCTGCGATCTTCATAATTGCAAGCCACTTGCCAAACACCTGGTTCATGATCATGTGATCATAAGGATGCTGGTGATGGTCATAACTATGAGGACCAATCACAGGTCACTTTTTTTTCAGCACAATTGTAACTTCAAAGAGATTATCATAAGTTGACCTCCATGAGCTGTGCCTTATGCCACATACTTTTCTATATTAAAAAAGTAACATGTTTGCTGCCTTACGAAAGGCAAGGAGGGTGGGGGCAATTCTAATCTCTGGGGGAAGTTGGTTCCAAAGGGCCGGGGCCGCCACAGAGAAGGCTCTTCCCCTGGGTCTCGCCAAACGACATTGTTTAGTTGACGGGACCCGGAGAAGGCCCACTCTGTGGGACTGGTTGCTGGGATTCGTGCAGCAGAAGGCGGTCCCTGAGATAATCTACCGCACTGCGTTCCCCCCCATCCGGGCAGTAGCCCACCCCTGCACCACTCACTCACTCACTCACACACTCACTCACTCACTCTTCAATTGGTAAAGTACAGTACCCTTTCCCCCCTAATGCAAATGTTATTGAAAAAAAATAAAAGCAATATCTTTCTCCCCCACCATTGAGTTCTTAACATACAACGTTTATGAAATCTTGTTTGGTTTTGGGTTTTTTTGGGGGTCTTACCATTGTCATCAAAGCCATGGGTGATTTCATGTCCAATGACCATGCCAATTCCACCAAAATTCAAGGAGTGAGGCTGTGATGCACTAAAGAAGGGTGGCTGTAAAATCCCTGCGGGAAAAACTATACAGAAAGATGAGACCAGGGATTTCAGTGTTAATAATCTTGTAGACCTGTAGAACTTTAAAGCAGAATAAATCCCAGCAAGGAAATAACTGGTGAAAATAATGAAAATAGTTATTTTTTGCTGGTGAAAATAATTCTTTGCAGTTGACTAATTAGTGTTAAATTTTAATTTTCAATTTCTTGATGTTACACTGGTGAGGTAGTTTTGGATAAAACACCCATCCTCAGTTATTCATTTCTTCTTTAAAAACTGCTCATTGGCTTATAAAAGGCATTTTACAATTTTCCATGGGATCTTTGAATAGAATAGAATAGAATTTTATTGGCCAAGTGTGATTGGACACACAAGGAATTTGTCTTGGTGCATATGCTCTCAGCGTACATAAAATAAAATATACATTTGTCAAGAATCATGTGGTACAACACTTAATGATTGTCATAGGGGTCAAATAAACAATGAAGAAGCAATATTAATAAAAATCTTAGGATATAAGCAACAAGTTATAGTCATACAGTCAACCTGGGAGGAAATGGGTGATAGGAATGATGAGAAAAACTAGTAGAATAGAAGTGCAGATTTAGTAGAAAGTCTGACAGCATTGAGGGAATTATTTGTTTAGTAGAGTGATGACGTTAGGAAAAAACCTGTTCTTGTGTCTAGTTGTCTTGGTGTGCAGTGCTCTGTAGCAACGTTTTGAGGGTAGGAGTTATAACAGTTTGTGTCCAGGATGTTAGGGGTCAGTAAATATTTTCCCCGCCCTCTTTTTGACTCGTGCAGATTGAGGTAATAACATCAATCAGTGTTGTGATTACATAACAGCACTAGCTCTTCTAAATTTGTTCAGTTAAAATAGGGCTAAACAAACTCAAAACATTCAGAGATTTAGTTGCAGAGACTGAGTAGTAATATTAACAGTTTTCAACATATTTTTTTACACACAAAGAAGTTGGAAATAGACTGAATACTATTAAACTTCCAACTCTTCTGCATAAAACGGCTTCCAGATTTCCAGTGCCATTTTCACTTGGGAATGTTATTTTTCTATAATCATTTTTAAAATGCTGCCTTTGGGCTAAAAAGGATTGCCTCCCTCTAACATGAGAAATGAAATCAATGCTCTGGGGAATGTCTCTCCCTTCCAATTGTTTTTTGCTCTGTTGAATGTATCAGGTTGATATTTCACAATTTCCAGAGGAAAACAGAATTAAATAGACATTTCCTTTCCAACCCAGACCTTTAAAGCAAGTAGCCAAAGTAAACCACAAAAGAGAGAAAAAGAGAGAAAGGTTATAAAACCACCTCAGATAAGAACAGCCTTCTACATAGCAAGTTATTGAGCTTCTGGTTAAAAACACGAGATGTCTAAAAAGCATGAAACAGTATCTGAGCTTCAGTATAGAAATTATAAACAAGTAGATAGAAAGGAGATAAATTCCAAATCCTGACCCAATCATCATCCATATGAAGCTGAGATTTGACCGGAGATTAAAAAAATTACTTTCTCCTTCCAAAGTGATTAGACCACCTTCCTCCAAGCTAACACCCTCCTCATGTGCTGGACTACAACTCCTCATCAGCTTGATTGAGTGCAATTGTAGAAAGCCCATCTGGAGGGCAATAGGTAGGGAAGCCTAGATTAAGTAATATTCACTTACCAATTTGATTTCTGCTAGGTGAATAAAATGCATTGACAACGGCAGCTCCAGTTATCCATCTGCAGAAAATTTAATTATTGCATGGAAATGTTAAAGTTAAAGTCCATGGGAGGAGGAAACACAATAGATTTTAATTCCTTTAAATCTGGATATTATTTTAAAAAACACATAAACGGCGTATTTCTGGTGATTGAAAGAAGAACCATGAAAAGGCTTCAGCTTTCTACAGCATTTTATTTGCTTGCGTGCTTGTTTGTTATCTTGGCTGGGATGGGATGATAAATTGTATCAATCTGAAGCAAATCTTTCAATTTTTTAATAAATACAGTGATCCCTCGGTTAGCGCGGGGGTTACGTTCCAAGACCTCCCGCGCTAACCGATTTCCGCGTTATACTGGATGCGGAAGTAAAAACACCATCTACGCATGCGCGCCATTTTTTTTCATGGCCGCACATGCGCAGATGGTGGAGTTTGCGTGTGGGCGGCGGGGAAGACCAAGGGAAGGTTCCTTCAGCCGCCCAACAGCTGATCTGCTCCGCAGCGCGGAAGCAGCGAGGAGCCGAAGATGGGGTAAAGGCAAAGGGGAAACTGAAGCTTTCTCCTGTGACAGGGAGGGAATTCCGGACAGCCCTATCCCTTCAACAGGAAGGCGGGACTGGCACCGCTTCTTCTTCTTCTTCTCGCTCGGGAAGATGAGACAATCGCCGTCGCCCGTCCTCGTTCCCGCCCTTTCCCACCCCATCCGTCTTTTCCTATCCAAACGCGCTCTAGTCACGAAACTTCTGGCAAGTCGTGCTCAGTTGGCAGCCTCCGATGCCCCCGAAGGTGCAACCCTGAGACGGGAATTGTGGAGGAGGTTGGACGTCCGAAACAAACGTGCTGTGTGTGCGTGTGAGGAGAGGGTAGGTGGTGGATGGTGCGCGTGCGTGCGGGAAATGATCCTCGCAAGCTTTTAAATTAAAGAAACATAGAAACATAGAAGACTGATTATTATTTTGATTATTTTATTATTAATTATTTTTTAATTAATATTTTTTGAAAAACCGCGTTGCAGCGTTTCGCGCTAATCGAGAACGCGCAAATCGAGGGATCACTGTAAATGAGCCTCCCTCAGATGAAATAAGCCGCAAGCCTAATCCTGCAATGAACCCTGAGCTGTTTTTCCTAAGGCACTCCTCTATATATCACTGCTCACAGTCACCCATGCCCTCATCACCTCGAAGCTCAACTACTGTAATGCTCTCTACATGGGGCTACCTTTGAAAAATATTCGGAAACTTCAGATTGTGCAGAATGCAGCTGCGAGAGCAATCATGGGCTTTCCCAAATATGCCCATGTTACACCAACACTCCGCAGTCTGCATTGGTTGCCTATCAGTTTCCGATCACAATTCAAAGTGTTTGTTATGACCTATAAAGCCCTTCATGGCACCGGACCAGATTATCTCAGGGACCACCTTCTGCTGCACGAATCCCAGCGACCAGTTGGGTCCCACAGAGTAGATCTTCTTCGGGTCCCGTCAACGAAACAATGTCGCTTGGCGGGACCCAGGGGAAGAGCCTTCTCTGTGGCGGCCCCGGCCCTCTGGAACCAACTCCCCCCAGAGATTAGAATTGCCCCCACCCTCCTTGCCTTTCGCAAGCTACTTAAAACCCACCTCTGCCATCAGGCATGGGGGAATTGAGATCCTCTTTCCCTCTAGGCCTTTACAATTCTATGCATGGTATGTATGTATGTATGTTTGGTTTTTATATTAATGGGTTTTAATAGTTTTTAATATTAGATTACTATTGTACACTGTTTTATTGTTGCTGTTAGCCGCTCCGAGTCCCCGGAGAGGGGCGGCATACAAATCCAATAAATAAATAAATAAGTAAGTAAACAAACAAACAAACAAACAAACAAATAAATAAATAAATATGCAGTAACCACATAAATCTGTTAGCTTTCCATTATATTTGTCAATAATGGAAGGAAGAGAAGGGCTAGGCAAGAGGTGGGCTGCTGCCGGAAAGCCTAATTGGCAGCCAGGGGTGCACTGCTATCCGGAACGCTAAATTGGGCTCGCCTCCGCGGCTCGTGAGTGCTAGCGGGGCCAGCACAATTTTGCTTCTGCCCCTGTGTAGGTAGCAAAATCATGCATGGAGCCGCAGGTGCGCCCGTGTTTTGGTGAGGTTTTTTTGCTTCCGCGCATGCCAAAACATGGGTGCACCTGTGGCTCTATGCACAATTTTGCTACCTCCACAGGTGCAGAAGCCAAATCACACTGGCTCTGCTAGCCATGGCGGCGAGTCCAATTTAGTGTTCCAGCTAGCAGCCCACCCCTGTTATCAGCCTACCCCTGGACTAGGCCCTAAAGATGGAATTTGACCTGAAATGTTTTGAACATGTTCAAGCAATATCTTGGAACTGAATAAACATTGCTGACAATTCTTTTATTTTTAGGATTACGTGAGAAATAAAGTAACTTAAATGTATCCATAATTAGGGAATTACACCAAAGTCATATTGACAGATATGTTTTAAAGATGTACTCTGCTTTGAACAATAATCAATGTTCTGCCTGGTTAATTGCTGATCAACCAAATACAAGAGCAATTTTGCTATTATTTCAACCTAGTTATACTATTTATTCATAATAAACATTTTTATTGGCTTACTTTCAATTAATCCAGACAGTAAATAAGCATTCTTTGGATTACTTTATTGTTTATTCCCCATGGCCTACATGGAAACTAATTTTAATCTTCTCCTAATCAAGGTAACAAACTTGTTTTTCCACTGTAGAAAGTATTTGACTAACTTGGTAGTTTGCAGTTGTGCAATTGGTTTCATATACTTAATAATATATGACGTTCTTCATATAAAAATACTCAAGATCATATTTCTTCCTCAGAAAGATTTTGGACTTATTCCATGACATTATTTACGCCTATGCATACCAGTACTATTAATACTAATTTTTCATAGTTTCCCATTGTTGTACCGTAAATACAGGAGTTCTTTGGTGAATTGATGCATTATCACTATATTACAGTTCCCTTATGTTATTTAGACTCACATCGCATCATTTGTCAAAAGCTCATTTTGTTATAATATTATAATAAAATATAAAACCACTTACTGATATACTAACACTGGCTGCTCTGAATATCATCCCATCTACTACTATCTTGTTTTAAAAAAGGACATAATGTCCCAGCTAATCTCTGAGAACTACTGCAAACATACTTCCATCACAGTTAAATGAATGGAATAGGAATTAAATGAGCCAGCAATAGCACATAAATGATAATTATATTACAATTGTTATCTCTGAGCAGCTTTCTCAATGATGGTAGGGAATTCTGGAAGTTTTAGTCCAAATATATTTGGAGTATGAGGTTAAATATCAGAAAATAATCCCTGTGCATTCATTCACATATGCATAGGGACTATGTATATTATATATTTATATATTTTCTTAGATTTGTATGCCGCCCCTCTCCGTAGACTCGGGGCGGCTCACAGCAATAATAAACAATATATAACAAATCTAATAATTTAAGAGAAACACTAAAAAACCCGTTATTAAAAGCAAACATACACACAAACATACAATACATAAACTGTATAGGCCCGTGGGAGATGTTTTAATTCCCCCATGTCTGACGGCAGAGGTGGGTTTTAAGGAGTTTACGAAAGGCAAGGAGGGTGGGGGCAGTTCTAATCTCTGGGGGGAGCTGGTTCCAGAGGGTCGGGGCCGCCACAGAGAAGGCTCTTCCCCTGGGTCCCGCCAAACAGCATTGTTTAGTTGACGGGACCCGGAAAAGGCCAACTCTGTGGGACCTAATCGGTCGCTGGGATTCGTGCGGCAGAAGGCGGTCCCGGAGATATTCTTGCCCAATGCCTATGACTAGAGTTGTCATTGGGCTCAAGAGCTCCTCATTTCAACCCTGAGCTACAAATATTCTGCTTTATCTGTACAATCCAACTCATTCAAGATTTTGCCTCAATCCGCCTTAGCCTATTAAGTTTTTTACTTTCAGTTCCTTACTCAAAGGAGAAAAAGTAGTGCCTTTCTATATAGGAAAAGACAGTGGATCATCAGCATATAAAGGGGCTGAGCTGGAAATGACAGAATTGATTGTGGACTCTATCCTCATTACTGATGGGAAAAAACTACCAAAGCATTCCATCCAATCAGAAAGCTTTTGCTTCATTTACTAGTCATTTCCCTTTCTGCAAGATGCAATTTTTTTTCTTCTAGGGAAAGAAATGAAGGTTGGAATGATGCTCCCCCAAAAAGCTTGTTGGAAATTATAGAGTAGATTGCATATTATTTGGGAGGCATTCATCATTCAGAATTATTAATCAAATAGAAATTGCTCACATCACACAACTGTGCTATTATAGACACATTCTATAATAGGTCCTTTAGGAGGGATTTTTCTCAACATGTGGATTTCTTCTCACACCGTTGCACATCTGTCAGGTAACAGAACTAACAAAACAGATGTGAGCTCTAGGGAAAAATTTCAGAAAAATGACCCCAGATGACTATGTTTATCTCAGTTCATGGAGATTTTTCTAGTGCTACAGATGGAGTTTTAAAATATTTCTTCACAACAGGGAAAGGTACTATTTTTAGCCCAACAGCCACACTCAGGAGTGAATGATAGGTTAGGAATTCTAGAAGTATATATTTGTAGGAATACACAAACATTTTTCTCAAAAATACACAGAAGAAATTGGCAGCGATGGCTGCAACAATGAATGGACTGAGGAAGGAATGCAAAGTGGAGAGATTAATCTTAATTATGGGAAGCCATCCATTCCAGGGGAACATATTTCCCTTTTAGCATAAGGAATGATCACTACAGCATAAAGTTGGTAGTCTTTTTGATTACAAACAGATGTTCTTACAAATGCTCAACAAGCCATATTTAAATTCTAACTATGTAAATACGTACTCATCTTTGTCCACTTTTTCTTTAAGTTTCTTTAACCTTTCCTTCTGGCCAAATCTTAAGTTCTCAATCAAGTTCGCAAAATATTCTTCTTCCTTGTAGGTCAACTTAAATAAAAATATGAGAGAACGAGCAATGTTTATTATACATACAAAAATATACAAAGAAACTGTGGAAAATATTTGGGCAAAATACAGTTGGCTAGTTTATAGCTAGGTGTGTTATATAAACATAGCCATTGTGACTAGCTTGAAGTACAGTTTATTGTGCAAAACAAGGCAATTTAATTTATTTAATAAATATTGATTCAATTAACTATGAATAAATGTGTTGTATAATCACAATCAGAGAGAAAGAGAGAGTTGAATATTGGACTTATATTTATAGTTGACGTATAAGCATGTGCAAGCCCTATATATTCCTGGAGGATTCTCAATTTCTTATCTATTTTATCACACAGAATAGCAACTGTATTATACACTGCTCAAAAAAAAATAAAGGGAACACTTAAAAAAACCCAGAATATAACTTCAAGTAAATCAAACTTCTGTGAAATCAAACTGTCAACTTAGGAAGCATCATTGATTGACAATCAATTTCACAAGCTGTTGTGCAAATGAAATATTCAATGAGAATATTGATTCAGATCTAGGCTGTGTTATTTGAGTGTTCCCTTTATTTTTTTTTTGAGCAGTATATGTTGTGCTTTAACTGTAATCACTATAGTTTGTTTGAGTATGCCTACAGGTTCTCCTTGTTTCTCCTTTTAAAAAATAAAGAGAAGCGAGCAAGAAACATGGGTGAACAACAAATTGATGTTCCCATTTCTGCACAGTGGAGAAGAATAAGACTTTTGAGCAAAATGTCTGCACAATTAACTCTGCTCACTTAGCCACAAACTCCAGTAGTTCAAATGTTATACTATAAATATCCTACAGTAAAGGGATAATGCTGGAATAGTAATAAAACAAGAATGTATTGTGAACGTATACATTAAGAGTTATTTTAATATTGGATTGATTGATCAATCATTAGAGTTAATACGTAGAAGTAGAAACAGTGTCCCAAAGTCTAACTAAATCCCAGCGACCGGTTAGGTCCCACAGAGTTGGCCTTCTCCGGGTCCCGTCGACTAAACAATGTCATTTGGCGGGACCCAGGGGAAGAGTCTTCTCTGTGGCGGCCCCAGCCCTCTGGAACCAACTCCCCCCAGAGATCAGAATTGCCCCCACCCTTCTTGCCTTTCATAAACTTCTCAAAACCCACCTCTGCCATCAGGCATAGGGGAATTGAAATATCATCCCCAGGCCTATATAATTTATGTATGGTGTGTTGTGTGCATGTTTTTTAAATTATGGGTTTTTAACTTTGTATTATTAGATTTGTATTGTACATTGTTTCTATCATGCTGTGAGGCGCCCCGAGTCTACGGAGAGGGGTGGCATACAAATTTAATAAATAAATAAATAAATAAAATAAATGTTCAATTAATACATGTCGGCTAACAGCTGATGGAGTCAGAATAGGGTTCTATTTTGAATACAGTGGTGAAAATTGTGATCTGTGAATATTCTTATCAATTCGCTATCATGATGTATTCTACTGCACAACCAGAAAATGGCTTTTTATTGTTTTATTTGATTAGATTTCTAATGGTAACATTAGCAATATTTGTGGGTATCCTTCAGACCATTAAATCAGTTTTAATATTCTCTATATTTTGCAAGGTCAATTTGCAAAATGCATCTTTTTGATATTTTATCCTTCTAGTTTCAGTTATTAGGATATAAATTCAACTCATCCTAATGTGATCTTATAGCTTCATTGATTGAAGTGTATGAAGCCTTTTCCTAGCTAAGTATCATAATCAGATTTTTAGAAAAAGCAGTTAAGATTATTCTCAACTGAACCAGGCTAGGTTTTAAGAACTATCCATAAGAATGTTTCTAATTTGTAATTAAGTCAACTTTGCGGATGTAAAATATTATAAAACAAGGGTTCCTCGAGGGCAGTGATGACAAAGCTTTTCGGCATTGAATCCCGAAAAAGTCATGTAGAAATGTCGTGTGCACACTTGTTGTGGCCGCACTGCAAAAAAGGTGAAGTTCCAGGTTCTAGTGTCCATGCACACCGGATAATCTGCTGGCTGGTATGCATATGCACAGCAGTTTTTGGCACTTCTGCGTGTGCAAAGGACAGCTGATCATCCAGAAACCCGGAAGACAAACAAGCAATGCTGCACTTTTTCAGATATCTCCTAATTAATAGAAAGTGGCAGCTGTTCAACATAATAACATATCTAGCTTTCTGGCATAACTATTTTATTATTATTTATTTATTGGATTTCTATGCTGCCCCTCTCTGAGGACTCGGGGCGGCTCACAACATATACAATATATAGTACAAAATATCTTAAATGCAATTAACTAATTAAAAATCTACTCCCCCCAAAAAACCCATTAAAAACAATCATGCCATTCACTCCACCTTCTCTCAATACATTCATTGACCAGGGGGTGAGATGTAATGGCCCCAGGCCTGGCGGCATAAGTGAGTCTTCAGACTCTTACGGAAGGCGAGGAGGGTGGGGGCAGTATGAATCTCCGGGGAGAATTGATTCCAGAGGATTCCAGGCTGGGGCCTCCACAGAGAAGGCTCTTCCCGTAGGCCCCGCCAAATGACAGGTTGACGGAACCTGGAGTTGACAGAACCTGGAGAAGGTTGACGGAACCTGGAGAAGGCTGACTCTGTGGGACCTGACCAGTCGTTGGAATTCATACGGCAGAAGGTGGTCTCGGAGGTATTCTGGTCTCATGACATTTAGGGCTTTATAGGTCATAACCAATGCTTTGAGTTGTGTCTGGAAACCGATTGGCAGCCAATGCAGACTGCAATGTAGACCAGTGTTGGAGAGATATGCACTGTTTGTGTGGCTGCATTTTGCACAATTCGTAGTTTCCGAACGCTTTTCAAAGGTAGCCCCATGTAGAGAACATTGCAGTAGTTGAACCTTGAGGCAATAAGGGCATGAGTGACTGTGAGCAGCAACTCTCTGTCTAGGTAGGGCCACAACTGATGCACCTTATAGCTTATTAATTTAGCTAATTTCTGTAACCTTTTATAATAGCATTAATCTTGCATTGCGTTTGCCCAGGTTCATCCGGTGCACCAGTTGCGGCCCTATTTGGACCGGGAGTCACTGCTCACAGTCACTCATGCCCTTATCACCTCGAGGTTCGACTACTGCAACACTCTCTACATGGGGCTACCTGTGAAGAGTGTTCGGAAACTTCAGATCGTGCAGAATGCAGCCGCGAGAGCAATCATGGGCCTCCCCAGATATGCCCATGTCTCATCAACACTCTGTGGCCTGCACTGGCTGCCGATCAATTTCTGGTCACAATTCAAAGTGTTGGTTATGACCTATAAAGCCCTACATGGAATCAGACCAGAATACCTCCAGGACCACCTTCTGCCACATGAATCCCAGTGGCCGATTAGGTCCCACAGAGTTGGCCTTCGACTAAACAATGTCGTCTGGTGGGACCCAAGGGAAGAGTCTTCTCTGTGGCGGCCCCGACCCTCTGGAAGCAACTCCCCCCAGAGATTACGACTGCCCCCACCCTCCTCACCTTTTGTAAGTCACTAAAACTCATCTTTGCCGCCAGGCATGGGTAAATTGACACACACCAATTATCAAAGTTGATGTATGGTTTGATTGGATTGTGTGATTATTTTATTATAAAGATTTTAAATTGTATTTTTTAAAAATTGGATTTGTACACTGCTTATGTTGTTGTGAGCCACCCCGAGTCTTCAGAGAGGGGTGGCATACAAATCTAATAAATTATTATTATTTAATTATTATTATTGGATTTTTACTTCCTGCTTTAATCAAACAATAAAAAATTACTGGCTTTAAAAAATAGCAATGGCATAATTTCCCATTAAATCCTTTATCAGAGATGTCTCTACCAATGTAGCTTTCATAAAATAATAGTCATAGTTTTGTGTTTTATAAATTAAATTAAATTAGATTATTATTGGGGAATCCTTCCACAGGTCCTCAATAAATGTGGGGTAGGCAAACCACAATATTTAAGGACAATATTGAACTTTGGACAATTTTAAAACTCCTGACTCCATAGCCGTGAATTCTATTTCTGTGTATGTCCAGAATAGTGGATGATTACTAAAATTGTGCAGGATTTTACAATTAATAAGGTCTGTGCAAAAGCATTATATGTTTTTCTTCCTGTGTATGTATATATAGCTTTATGAGGTTTTTTTTTTTTTACAGTTTACACCTTCAGTATGGATACATAATGTCTGTTGTTTACAATACATTTAATGAAGACTTACACCTTGGTACTCCTTGTTTAATTTCTCAATATCTGTCAGAATCTCATCAGGATAGCCAATTCGTTCTTTAATTGCCACAGCCTAAAAAAATGATGCAAAATGAATTGGAATCAAATTGTAAATTGAGACAGCACGGGAAATAGTTACAGGTTGTCAACTTACAACATTTTTTGATCAGATCTAGTTTTTACAAGCAGATCATGATGCTATTGTCCAATCCTGGCATTTTCCTAAATGTTCTTTTGGGGGTTTTCCAATAGATAAATACCGTAACAAAATATAATCAATTCAGGCAACATTTCTGAATCGCTCTCTAGTTCTTCTTTTTCCATTTGAATGCAGAATAATTTCTTTGTTGCCATTTAAATAAAATGTAATAATTTTCACTCTGAGTTCATGAATGACAAAAACATTGTGTTTTCATATTACCAATTACCCATTTTTGCTTTCAGAATTGATGCTAAAGCCACACAAAGATCTATTTACATATTTATGAAATTTATTGACTACCTTTCCTCTAGAAACTCTAAAGTAGTAAACAATATGTGGTCCTCTCTATCTATCTTATTCTCAGAAGACCTCTGGAAATAAGTTATACTGAGAACTTTTTAACAGTCAAGCTAATAACTGAATTAGGCACTCAAAAAAGCGACACTGTGATCTTTTTGTATATGTTATTATTTTTTAAATGTAAACCAGAGGTCAAAATGCAGGACAATACATAGAAACATAAAAGATTGACGGCAGAAAAAGACCTCATGGTCCATCTAGTCTGCCCTTATACTATTTCCTGTATTTTATCTTAGGACGGATATATATCCCAGGCATGTTTAAATTCGGATATATATCCCAGGCATGTTTAAATTCAGTTACTGTGGATTTACCAACCACGTCTGCTGGAAGTTTGTTCCAAGGATCTACAGTGATCTCTCGATTAGCGCGGGGGTTACGTTCCAAGACCTCCCGCGCTAATCGATTTCCACGTTATAGTGGTGCGGAAGTAAAAAACACCATCTACGCATGCGCGCCATTTTTTTCATGGCCGCACATGCGCAGATGGTGGAGTTTGCGTGTGGGCGGCGGGGAAGACCAAGGGAAGGTTCCTTCAGCCGCCCAACAGCTGATCTGCTCCGCAGCGCGGAAGCAGCGAGGAGCCGAAGATGGGGTAAAGGCAAAGGGGAAACCCCATCTTCGGCTCCTCGCTGCTGCCGCGCTGCGGAGCGGATCAGGTGTTGGGCGGCTGAAGGAACCTTCCCTTGGTCTTCCCGCCGCCCAGGCAAAGGGGAAACCCCAAGATCGCTTGCCGCTTGCCGCTTGCCGTATTGCAGCTTGGAGCCTTGCTTCGCCTCCTTCGCTGCAATACGGCAAGCGGCAAGCGGCAAGCGATCTTGGGGTTTCCCCTTTGCCTGGGCGGCGCTGGGGCCATGCGGAGCCGCTCATCTAGGGGGGCGTGGACCGGCAAGGTGCCCTCCGCTCTCTCTCTTTCTCTCCCTGTTACCGGTGTGGTATAAGAGAGAGAAAGAGAGAGAAAGGAGGGCGACTTGCCAGTCCACGCCCCCCTGGATGAACAGCCTCGCATGGCCCCAGCGCCGGGCTCCGCTGTTGCCTCCGCCCCCATTCGGCTCTGCAGCTGAGAGGCCTTCCCGGCAGAGCCCTCCCCAACAGCTCCCGCCGCCAGCGCAAAAAAGAAAAGAAAAAAAAATCCCCAAAAGAGGCAGGCACAAAGCGGGGGCACAAGGGGAGCTGCCCGGCAGAGGTTGCTTTTTTTCTTCTCGTGGGCAAGTGGAGGGGGGGAGAGAGAGAAGGGAGGAAGAGAGTGTGAGAGAGGAAGAAAGAGAGAGAGAAATGATAGAAAAAAGGGGAAAAAAAGAGAAATGAGAAAATGATTGAAGCATAGTGACAGGAAAGAAAGAGAAAGAGACAGAGAAGTGACTCTTGGTGATGACGTATGACGTCATCGGGTGGGAAAAACCGTGGTATAGCAAAAAAAACCGTGGAGTATTTTTTAATTAATATTTTGTGAAAAACCGTGTTGTAGCGTTTCGCACTAATCGAGACCGTTCTAATAGAGGGATCACTGTATTACTCTTTCAGTAAAATAATATTTTCTCATGTTGCTTTTGATCTTTCCCCCAACTAACCTCAGATTGTGTCCCCTTGTTCTTGTGTTCACTTTCCTATTAAAAACACTTCTCTCCTGAACTTTATTTAACCCTTTAACATATTAAATGTTTCAATCATGTCCCCACTTTTCCTTCTGTCTTCCAGACTATACAGATTGAGTTCATTAAATCTTTCCCGATAAGTTTTATGCTTAAGACCTTCCATCATTTTTGTAGCCCGTCTTTGGACCTGTTCAATTTTGTCAATATCTTTTTGTAGGTGAGGTCTCCAGAACTGAACACAGTACTACTGAGTTGGTCAAACAGAAGCTCTTAGGATACTTCCAGACCACTAAAACTACTGTTCAAAAGTTCTGCTGTATCTGTTCATTTTCTCCCCTCCTTAAAAGTTTATTTTTCCCTAACAAGAAAAATAATGAGAATAAAAATGGGAAAGTAAAGATGTTTTCAGATGCAAGACGGAGATGTTGTTATCTGAAGCTTTTCTTATAATATGTTCTAGATAATGAAGAATGATTTCATGGTAAAACATCTCTGAAGCATCCATATGCTATTTCATTTTACAATGCATTCTGAGACAAACAGAATGCATAAGTGAGGGCAATCTGTATTTAATTAATGGTAGTACTGCCAATATTTATTTATGTCAATTTGGAAAAGTGAGATTGGGAATTAGCCAATAATTTACCCGAAATAGGATATATTTGCTTCCTCTCTCTATATATATATTACTCTTTTGTTAGAAAGACTGTACTGTTTAAATTTTAAATGAAGGAAGTATTCTCAAATTACAAGATAACTGTTAAACAAATCTTGCCTTTTGTTCTGCTTTCTTTTTGGTGTCTGCATCCATCCAAGAGAGTTCTTCCAGTATTTTAATAAAAACTTCACGGATTTGTGTAATCATTTCTTGAACCTGGGAATATATGGTACAATAAGATTAAGGTTGTAATCCCAGACCTGCTTATTCCAAAGGAAGAGCAATAAACGTAGTGAGACTCACTTCTGTCTAGACATTTCTAGAGTAATACTCTTAATTATAATTTTGTCATAAGTCATGTTCTGAAATTTTATATTTCAACTGTTGTGGCCAGAAATACTAATATTTGTTTTTTCAAAATAAGTTGACAATGGCAAAAAGTTAAATTGCTATAATTGCAAAACTAAACTAATTAAACAGAATAGATCTTCAAAACAATAATTTGAATGCTTACACATTCAAATGAAAGCTAGTGCTAACTTAACATAATATTATCCTACAGCCAGATAATTGTTTTTTATCACCTGTTTGGAGAATTTAGGATTAAAACTCCAAATTTTCTCATATAAAGCATCTATATATTTATTGATGAGCTAGAGGCTTTACTTAAAAAAAATTAACTTAATGCCAATGAATTCATTCTGAGAAAAAAAAAATCAATCTTGTTTATTTATTAAATGTATATGTTTAAAACCAATCCAGAAAGTCCTTATTAAAATAGACGGAATTTGATTCCAATTTCCTGGATAAAATATTTGCACAACTGAATTGTGTTATTAAAGGATTGCAATATAGGTGTGCAAAAAACAACACCCATGAAACTAACCAATATAACAGCAAGATACAATCTGAATGCAGATGATCCCCAAAGTCATACTTTGCCTTATTGACCTTGGAGGGCAACACATACCCATTATTAGTCTGGCTGCCAAAGGATATTGATTAAACTAGCTGATTAAATCTGCTTTGCAATCATTCTAAGTACAAGATGTTTTTTTAAAAAATCTTTACATATTTTCTTTTTTGGGCAACCAGCTCTTCAGTTTGCTATTCCTAGATAATTTGTCATTCAGTTTTCCTCTGCAGAGGGTTCTTCACATGTTTTCTATTGCAACTCTAAAATTAATCAGAATCGATCTAGAAGAGACCTTGGATGTCTTCTGGTCCAACTGCTTCTACACACCATTTCAGATAGGTGGCTGTCTTTTCTTAAAAATCTCCAGTGATGAAGACCCTACAACTTCCGAAGGTAAGTAGTTCCACTGGTTAATTGTTGTCATTGTTAGGAAGTTTCTCCTTAATTCCAGATTGCTTCTTTCCTTGATTAGTTTTCATTCATTGTTTCTTGTCTTGCCTTTGGTTGATTTGGGAAATACAGTGGTACCTCTTCCTATGAACGCCTCTGCTTACAAACTTTTCTAGATAAGAACTGTATTTCAAATACTGAAATACTGCTATCATGTCACCCCTAGTCAGTGATGAACTGCTAGCCAGAACACCTAATTGGGCTCGCCTCCACAGCTCTGAAGATACCATGAGTTCGAGCGGAATTATGCTTCTATAACTGTGCATGTAGCAAAATAGAGCACGGAGATGCAGGTGTGCCCATGTTCTGGTGAGGGTTTTTTTGTTCCACGCATGATGAATTCATTATGGTAATGCTTTTGGATGCCCCCAAACACTTGGCCTTTCTGTCTGATACTGATATTGTAAAAGCCATAGTTGCTGCAGCAATTGCTCAACATGTGCCTTTTGATCTGGAATTACAATTTGGAAAGCTTCTGCTATTGTAACGCCTGAGAGATTTTAATACTTTTTGATCCATTTCAACTGGCTTGGCTTTCTAAATACCAGCTGAAGAAGACTGAGGCAGTCGTTTCTTTAAAATTCTTTATTTGGTTCAGCAGGAGAAAGTTCTTTTTGGAAAGTGACTTCAGCTTAGAATGCAACTGACTGTAACAGTGTCAGAACGCTCCTTATATACTTTTACTTTCCTGCCTAAACCCAACTGTCAATGTTTCAACCAATCAGACGCTTAATACACCATTTAACTTATTTACATTGCTTCAATGCATATTTAACACCGGCCATAGATACGAAGGAACGTCATCATGTGGAAACTGATGACTCCTTTTCTGACAGCCATTAAAGAAACTATTGTCCTCCGGCAAGTTATTTTTTGCTCTTTCTGGTAAATAGTCCACACTGGAAGCTTCATGCCTGCAGGTAACATTACCCAAAGTGCTTTACTTTTTTATGTATTTATCTATTTAAAGCATTTATATCAATCTTATCTCATAATCAACTCTGAGCAGCTCCAATCAAAAATTAAAACAGTATAAAAGCCACAATAGCTATAAAACTAAACACATTAAAAATAACAATGGGTGCAAAGCAATACAGGCTAAACTGTTTGTCAGAAGGAGTACAGTTCCCTTCCTTCTGGCCTGTGTCTACTATATGAGCCCAGAATACTTTCATTCTTTTCTGGTCTTATAAAACAGAATCACAGGATCTTCCCAAGCAGTTGTTAATATGCCTTGTTTGGTTTCCAAACTTCTACTGCAATATTCCTGCCATTCATATGAACTGAACACCTCCTTAAGTTATCATATCAATGATAATTACCATATGTTTGCTCTCTCCAGCAAAAGCTTCTTGGACATAGAGCCGCCCCACAGCATTCCCCATAATGCTGTTGACGTAGTTTGCACAACGGCGCCAAATTGCAGCATCTGAGGTTGTGCCATACAAAACCTGCAGAGCATAAACATAAATCACTTATGCATGTGGCAACAAGCAAAAACACATGAATTTGGAAACAGTTCATGTCCTCCCTGAATGCTTTTAATCAGTGTTTAATGAAAAGTGTTTGTGGATAAGAGACATTTAAAAAGTGGGAGAGTAAAATAAGAACACATTGCCCTTTGCATTGTTTCAGGAGTTTGGAGAATGTCAAGCAGGCTCTATCAAGCTCAGCAGGCTGAGAAATTTTGTGCTTTTTTCCCCTTTAAGTACAATTACTTGAAAACTGTAGGAAAGTATCTTTTATTTGGTACTGCCTCACAGCCATCCTAGGCAATAATAGCTCTTCTTAGAAGAAAGGAAATGACCCCTATAAAGATAAAAGTTAGCAAGACCTCAGCATACTAGCTAATGACATGATTTTTACATGTTCTGGAATGTTTATTCTGCTTTTTGATATTATTACACTTCCTCACTTCTCCTTTCTCCTCCTCAGATATGAAGGAAGATATGAAGCAAATAGGACTGAGTCATAAACCCAACATTCTGGAAACAAGGAATGGCCAGACATTGAGCAGAGAACTGGCTTCTAGGGGAAAGAAGAGCCGTATTAATTTTACAGCATTCCCCTGCAGAAAAAGCTCCAGACAGTTTCAGAGATTTGCCTGCAATCTTTTACAGTAGATGAATTCTGGCAAAACCTGAAAATAATGAAAACAGTTTTCTGGATTTTACTTTTAATGGTGATTTAGCACTAGATTTGAAGAAGGACCGGAAGTCTACACTGTAATACCGGAATGTAATACAGTGATACCTCGTCTTACAAACGCCTCGTCGTACAAACTTTTCGAGATACAAACCTGGGGTTTAAGATTTGTTTGCCTCTTCTTACAAACTATTTTCACCTTACAAACCCACCGCCACCGCTGGGATGCCCCGCCTCCGGACTTCCGTTGGCACCGAAGCACCCATTTTTGCGCTGCTGGGATTCCCCTGAGGCTCCCCTCCATGGGAAACCCCACCTCCGGACTTCCGTGTTTTTGTGATGCTGCAGGGGAATCCCAGCAGGGGAATCCCAGCAGCGCAAAAATGGGCACTTCGCTGGCAATGGAAGTCCGGAGGTGGGGTTTCCCAGCGAGGGGAGCCTCAGTGAAATCGCAGCATCGCAAAAACACAGAAGTCCAGAGGTGGGATTTCCTATGGAGGGGAGCCTAAGGGAAATCCCAGCAGTGCAAAAACAGGCGCTTCGGCTGGCAAAA
Source organism: Erythrolamprus reginae (assembly GCF_031021105.1). NCBI lineage: Eukaryota > Metazoa > Chordata > Lepidosauria > Squamata > Dipsadidae > Erythrolamprus > Erythrolamprus reginae. Next base: position 91,639,582 of record NC_091954.1, on the reverse strand, counting down.
GGGGTGAATTTTGGGCTTGCACGCATTAATTGCTTTTCCTTTGATTCCTATGGGAAACATTGTTTCGTCTTACAAACTTTTCACCTTAAGAACCTCGTCCTGGAACCAATTAAGTTTGTAAGACAAGGTATCACTGTATTTATTAAATCACTTTCTGGCCTGCAAAGTTTTACAATAGAATTTTTGACTGATATTTTGTTTTGAGTTTTGAAAACTATGTTACAACAAAGGAGCCATTCTGGGTTATCCTTCCTTCACAACCGTGGTGGCTATATAGTGTGCATTTATACACATCCAAGGACAAAGGGGAAGATATCCCCCAAAAAGAGGACGTAGTTAAAAAAAATTTGGATTGTGCAGAGATGGATATGATGACAAGAAGGCTGAATGATCAAGAAGAATCTGACTTTTATATTATTTGGGATAAAGTTTATAAATGGATAGATAAGAATAAAGTTGAAAATAAGGTAATGAAAACTGTATGAATATAATCAAATGTTATTGATATTTTTTGTTGTTGCTATGTTGTTGGTTTTTCTTTTTTATCAATTTAACTTTATGTTTATTAGAATATGCAAACAAAATTCTTCTTTTCAATTAGAATATTAGTTTGACTTAAAGATTTAAGATTTTATCCTTTTTTCTGTATTAAAAATTGACTTCAAGAAAAGAGGGGTAATTGTAACCCCTACTATGTGTTTAAATGTTTGTAAGTTTGTATGTCTTTTTACTGAAAACCAATAAAGTTTTTGGAAAAAATATATACACATCCAAGGAGGATCAGTCTATTTTTCTTCTAAGTGATCTGTAATTTGTGCACACCAAAAAGTCAAAATTGTGGTGAAATCCTTCTATATCTTACCAAACAGGTAATAGTGACCTGCTGTGATATTTCATACAAAAACATTAAGAAAATTGTTTCACATATGTGTCCCTTACTACAGGATAAGAAGCAGCATAGTCTGCACTTGGAGACTGAATAGTGGAATGGTTTTATAATTTATAAAACACCCAGTATATCCAAGAGAGTGTTTTAGAGCCAAG